>NC_069502.1:1238009239-1238244965 GCF_027579735.1 Bombina bombina
TGAATATGTACAGATACTGATATAAATATACAGTATACACTAATTGTCATATAACTGCATGTAATAGACACTACTATACAGAATATGTACAGATACTGATATAAATATACAGTATATACTAATTGTCATATAACTGCATGTAATAGACACTACTATACAGGATATGTACAGATACTGATATAAATATACAGTATACACTAATAGTCATGTAATAGGCACCACTATACAGAATATGTACAGATACTGATATAAATATACAGTATACACTAATTGTCATATAACTGCATGTAATAGACACTGCTATACAGAATATGTACAGATACTGATATAAATATACAGTATACACTAATTGTCATATAACTGCATGTAATAGACACTGCTATACAGAATATGTACAGATACTGATATAAATATACAGTATACACTAATTACATATAACTGCATGTAATAGACACTACTATACAGAATATGTACAGATACTGATATAAATATACAGTATACACCAATTCTCATATAACTGCATGTAATAGACACTACTATACAGAATATGTACAGATAATGATATAAATATACAGTATACACTAATTGTCATATAACTGCATGTAATAGACACTGCTATACAGAATATGTACAGATACTGATATAAATATACAGTATACACTAATTACATATAACTGCATGTAATAGACACTACTATACAGAATATATACAGATACTGATATAATTATACAGTATACACTAATTGTCATATAACTGCATGTAATAGACACTACTATACTGAATATGTACAGTACTGATATAAATATACAGTATACACTAATTGTCATATAACTGCATGTAATAGACACTACTATACTGAATATGTACAGTACTGATATAAATATACAGTATACACTAATTGTCATATAACTGCATGTAATAGACACTACTATAAAGAATAAGATGCACAGATACTGATATAAAAATCCAGTATAAAACTTACTTAGAAGCTGTCAGTTTGGCTCTGTTGAAAAGGTAGCTGGAAAGCCCATTGCAAGTGGGAAATAAGACACTCCCCCCCTCCCCCTTCTTTTGCATATGAAAAGACCCTTTACACAAACAGCAGCAAGCTGGAGAAGGTAGCTGACAGTATTCACATAAAACCTTTGGGCTTGGTTAGGAGTCTGAAAATCAGAGCAATGTTATTTAAAAATAAACAAAACTATACAGTTATTTAAAAAAAAAAACTTTATGGGCTATATAAATAGAGCATCTACAAAACATTTATGCAAAGAAAAAATGAGTGTATAATGTCCCTTTAAATAAATCCGGTATTGTCAGCATTTTCTAGCATATCATTTCTCTAGAAAAATTTAAAACTGCACATACCTCATAGCAGGAGACCGTGCACGCTATTCCCCAAGCTGAAGTTACCTCATCTCTTCAGTTATGTGTGAGAACAGCAATGGATCTTAGTTACAACCTGCTAAAATCATCAAAGACCACAGGCAGACTCTTCTTTAACTTTCTGCCTGAGGCTAAAATAGTACAACTCCGGTACCATTTGAAAATAACAAACTTTTGATTGAATATAAACTACATTAATGCACCACATCTCTCTAGCTACTTCCTATCTTGTCGAGAGCTGCAAGAGAATGACTGGGAGGTGGCAGTTAGGGGAGGAGCTATATAGACAGCTCTGCTGTGGGTGATCCTCTTGCAGCTTCCTGTTCGGAAGGAGAATATCCCACAAGTAATGGATGATAAACCGTGGACTGGATACACCTTACAAGAGAAAAAAGATATTGCAGAACTAGAAAAAGTTCAGAGAAGGGCCACAAAGCTAATAAGGGGATTGGAGAATTTAACCTATGAGGAGAGGCTAGTCAAACTGGGTCTGTTTTCTTTAGAAAAAAGGTGCTTAAGAGGTGACATGATTACTTTATATAAATATATTCAAGGCCCATATACAGAGATGGCAGAAGCTCTGTTTATTCCAAGAAAATTGTTTGTGACCAGAGGTCACAATTTAAGGTTGGAGGAAAGGAGATTTAATCTCCAGCAACAGAAACGTTTCTTCACTGTAAGAGCAATAAAATTGTGGGACTCATTACCAAAGGAGATAGTGAATGCCAATACCGTAGATACATTTAAAAATTATTTGGATACATTTCTGTCTATAAACAAAATTCATGGATATCATTGCTAGTATTAAATGCGTCACCTTTTAGTGGTATTATTTAAGCTTAACTGGAGCTTTTTGTATATATTTTAGATTTGTATAGGTTGACCTCGATGGACTTCGGTCTTTTTTCAACTTCATCTACTATGTAACTATTTTACCATACCCGGTCACATGGTGCGCAATGCAGGAAACGCACCTGCTATACGAAAAAAGCACGGCAAGACTTTCAGGCTGCGCAGCTTTCAGAAACAAAAGTAAAATCTGTTTGTTCCAACATCTGCCTGAGTCTCATCTCACACATGTCGCAGCATAATAAAATAAAATTATGTGATTAATCCCCCCTGTTCAATAATCCACCTCCAGAGATAATAACCCTTGATTTTATACAGATAAAAGGAGCCACACTGTGACCCTGTCTTCTTGCGTTATCATATGTGTATAAAAAAATGAAACTATCTTACCAGAATCTATGCCGTGGAACAGAAACACAGCCTTTCAAGTCTTGTAGCATCGCTCCTGACATAGACTTGAGTGAAGGAAGCAGGAAGTAAAACTGGTCAACACTGATTGCTTAGGAGCTGTTAATACGAGTCTGGATGGCTTAGCAGAAAGACTCTCCCTGCATCTCCAGACTCTAACATTCGTCAATGCTCTCACTGAGAGGCTGACAAGACTACTTAATACTCCAGTCACATTTCGAAGAGTCGATACCCTCCATAAGGAACTACTCCGTATCTTCTGACACTTCTCTGCCAACCTTCTGTGACGATAGGCAAAGAATGACTGGCATATGAGAGAAGTAGGGGGAGTATTTAGGCCTTTGGTGGGTTTGCCTCCTCCTGGTGGCCAGGTTCAGTATTTCCCAAAAGTAAGGAATGATGCCGTGGACTCTCCTAATATTAAGAAGGAAAGAGAAAGAACAGAATAAACCTAATCTGTCTTTCTATACTATGGGCAGCAAATATGTTAGGAAAATGCAGTACGGCCCACCTCACAAGTTCCTAACTGCTTTAAAGCCACCACTTCTCTACTGCAGAGATTGATGTGGACTACAGCTATATCCAAATATCTTGCTTCTAGCGAAAAGAAATCCAATTTTCTTCAGAAACCAAAACTTCACCTCCTCCATTGACAGTGACTGAGGATTATGGGAAGGGGAGTGACTTTTAACAGATTTGCTGTGGTGCTTTTTTCCTCCTCCTGCTGGCCAGGAGTGATATTCCCACTAATAATTGATGACGTTGTGGACTCTCCATATCTTAGGAAAGAGACTACTTACCCCCCTTGTACTTATACACTCTATACAGTCCTGTGCTATACCCTGTACTTATATCCCCTATACCCCCATTACTTCTACTCTCTATACTTCCCTGTGCTAATACCCCCATTACTTCTACTCCCTATACTTCCCTGTGCTAATGCCCCTGTACTTATACCCCATATACCCCCTGTAATAATGCCCCCTGTACTTATACCCCCTATACTCCCCTGTGCTAATGCCCCTGTACTTATATCCCCTATACTTCCCTGTGCTAATGCCCCTGTACTTATATCCCTTATACTTCCCTGTGCTAATGCCCCTGTACTTATTTCCCCTATAATTCCCTGTGCTAATGCCCCTGTACTTATATCCCCTATACTCCCTGTGCAAATGCCCCTGTACTTATATCCCCATACTCCCCTGTGCTAATGCCCCGTGCACTTATATCCCCTATACTCCCTGTGCAAATGCCCCTGTACTTATATCCCCTATACTTCCCTGTGCTAATGACCCTGTACTTATATCCCCTATACTCCCTGTGCTAATGCCCCTGTACTTATATCCCCTATACTTCCCTGTGATAATGCCCCTGTACTTATATCCCCTATACTTCCCTGTGATAATGCCCCTGTACTTATATCCCCTATACTCCCTGTGATAATGCCCCTGTACTTATATCCCCTATACTCCCTGTGCAAATGCCCCTGTACTTATATCCCCTATACTTCCCTGTGCTAATACCCCTGTACTTATATCCCCTATACTCCCTGTGCAAATGCCCCTGTACTTATTTCCCCTATACTCCCTGTGCAAATGCCCCTGTACTTATATCCCCTATACTCCCTGTGCAAATGCCCCTGTACTTATATCCCCATACTCCCCTGTGCAATTGCCCCATGCACTTATATCCCCTATACATACTCCCTGTGCAAATGCCCCTGTACTTATATCCCCATACTCCCCTGTGCTAATGCCCCCTGTACTTATATCCCCATACTCCCTGTGCTAATGCCCCTGTACTTATATCCCCTATACTCCCTGTGCTAATGCCCCTGTACTTATATCCCCTATACTCCCTGTGCTACTCCCTGTGCTAATGCCCCTGAACTTATATCCCCTATACTCCCCTGTGCTAATGCCCCTGTACTTATATCCCCTATACTCCCCTGTGCTAATGCCCCTGTACTTATATCCCCATATACTCCCCTGTGCTAATGCCTCTGTACTTATATCCCCTATACTCCCCTGTGCTAATGCCCCTGTACTTATATCCCCTATACTCCCCTGTGCTAATGCCCCTGTACTTATATCCCCATATACTCCCCTGTGCTAATGCCTCTGTACTTATATCCCCTATACTCCCCTGTGCAAATGCCCCTGTACTTATATCCCCTATACTCCCCTGTGCAAATGCCCCTGTACTTATATCCCCTATACTCCCTGTGCAAATGCCCCTGTACTTATATCCCCTATACTCCCTGTGCTAATGCCCCTGTACTTATATCCCCTATACTCCCTGTGCTAATGCCCCTGTACTTATATCCCCTATACTCCCCTGTGCTAATGCCCCTGTACTTATATCCCCTATACTCTGCTGTGCTAATGCCCCCTGTACTTATATCCCCTATACTCCCTGTGCTAATGCCCCCCTGTACTTATATCCCCTATACATACCCCCTGTGCAAATGCCCCTGTACTTATATCCCCATACTCCCCTGTGCTAATGCCCCCTGTACTTATATCCCCATACTCCCTGTGCTAATGCCCCTGTACTTATATCCCCTATACTCCCTGTGCTAATGCCCCTGTACTTATATCCCCTATACTCCCTGTGCTACTCCCTGTGCTAATGCCCCTGAACTTATATCCCCTATACTCCCCTGTGCTAATGCCCCTGTACTTATATCCCCTATACTCCCCTGTGCTAATGCCCCTGTACTTATATCCCCATATACTCCCCTGTGCTAATGCCTCTGTACTTATATCCCCTATACTCCCCTGTGCAAATGCCCCTGTACTTATATCCCCTATACTCCCTGTGCAAATGCCCCTGTACTTATATCCCCATACTCCCCTGTGCAATTGCCCCATGCACTTATATCCCCTATACATACTCCCTGTGCAAATGCCCCTGTACTTATATCCCCATACTCCCCTGTGCTAATGCCCCCTGTACTTATATCCCCATACTCCCTGTGCTAATGCCCCTGTACTTATATCCCCTATACTCCCTGTGCTAATGCCCCTGTACTTATATCCCCTATACTCCCTGTGCTACTCCCTGTGCTAATGCCCCTGAACTTATATCCCCTATACTCCCCTGTGCTAATGCCCCTGTACTTATATCCCCTATACTCCCCTGTGCTAATGCCCCTGTACTTATATCCCCATATACTCCCCTGTGCTAATGCCTCTGTACTTATATCCCCTATACTCCCCTGTGCTAATGCCCCTGTACTTATATCCCCTATACTCCCCTGTGCTAATGCCCCTGTACTTATATCCCCATATACTCCCCTGTGCTAATGCCTCTGTACTTATATCCCCTATACTCCCCTGTGCAAATGCCCCTGTACTTATATCCCCTATACTCCCCTGTGCAAATGCCCCTGTACTTATATCCCCTATACTCCCTGTGCAAATGCCCCTGTACTTATATCCCCTATACTCCCTGTGCTAATGCCCCTGTACTTATATCCCCTATACTCCCTGTGCTAATGCCCCTGTACTTATATCCCCTATACTCCCCTGTGCTAATGCCCCTGTACTTATATCCCCTATACTCTGCTGTGCTAATGCCCCCTGTACTTATATCCCCTATACTCCCTGTGCTAATGCCCCCCTGTACTTATATCCCCTATACATACCCCCTGTGCAAATGCCCCTGTACTTATATCCCCATACTCCCCTGTGCTAATGCCCCCTGTACTTATATCCCCATACTCCCTGTGCTAATGCCCCTGTACTTATATCCCCTATACTCCCTGTGCTAATGCCCCTGTACTTATATCCCCTATACTCCCTGTGCTACTCCCTGTGCTAATGCCCCTGAACTTATATCCCCTATACTCCCCTGTGCTAATGCCCCTGTACTTATATCCCCTATACTCCCCTGTGCTAATGCCCCTGTACTTATATCCCCATATACTCCCCTGTGCTAATGCCTCTGTACTTATATCCCCTATACTCCCCTGTGCAAATGCCCCTGTACTTATATCCCCTATACTCCCTGTGCAAATGCCCCTGTACTTATATCCCCTATACTCCCTGTGCAAATGCCCCTGTACTTATATCCCCTATACTCCCTGTGCTAATGCCCCTGTACTTATATCCCCTATACTCCCTGTGCTAATGCCCCTGTACTTATATCCCCTATACTCCCCTGTGCTAATGCCCCTGTACTTATATCCCCTATACTCTGCTGTGCTAATGCCCCCTGTACTTATATCCCCTATACTCCCTGTGATAATGCCCCCCTGTACTTATATCCCCTATACTCCCCTGTGCTAATGCCCCTGTACTTATATCCCCTATACTCCCCTGTGCTAATGCCCCGTGTACTTATACCCCATATACCCCCCTGTGCTAATGCCCCGTGTACTTATACCCCATATACCCCCCTGTGCTAATGCCCCTGTACTTATACCCCCTATACTCCCCTGTGCTAATGCCCCCTGTACTTATATCCCCTATACTAATGCCCCTGTACTTATATCCCCTATACTTCCCTGTGCTAATGCCCCCTGTACTTATATCCCCTATACTCCCCTGTGCTAATGCCCCTGTACTTATATCCCCTATACTCCCTGTGCTAATGTCCCTGTACTTATATCCCCTATACTTCCCTGTGCTAATGCCCCCTGTACTTATATCCCCATATACTCCCCTGTGCTAATGCCTCTGTACTTATATCCCCTATACTTCCCTGTGCTAATGCCCCCTGTACTTATATCCCCATATACTCCCCTGTGCTAATGCCTCTGTACTTATATCCCCATATACTCCCTGTGCTAATGCCTCTGTACTTATATCCCCATATACTCCCTGTGCTAATGCCCCTGTACTTATATCCCCTATACTCCCCTGTGCTAATGCCCCTGTACTTATATCCCCTATACTCCCTGTGCTAATGTCCCTGTACTTATATCCCCTATACTCCCTGTGCTAATGTCCCTGTACTTATATCCCCTATACTCCCCTGTGCTAATGCCCCTGTACTTATATCCCCTATACTCCCTGTGCTAATGTCCCTGTACTTATATCCCCTATACTCCCTGTGCTAATGTCCCTGTACTTATATCCCCTATACTCCCTGTGCTAATGCCCCTGAACTTATATCCCCTATACTCCCCTGTGCTAATGCCCCCTGTACTTCTATCCCCTATACTCCCCTGTGCTAATGCCACTGTACTTATATCCCCATATACTCCCCTGTGCTAATGCCTCTGTACTTATATCCCCTATACTCCCCTGTGCTAATGCCCCTGTACTTATATCCCCTATACTCCCTGTGCAAATGCCCCTGTACTTATATCCCCTATACTCCCTGTGCAAATGCCCCTGTACTTATATCCCCTATACTCCCTGTGCTAATGCCCCCTGTACTTATATCCCCTATACTCCCTGTGCAAATGCCCCTGTACTTATATCCCCATACTCCCTGTGCTAATGCCCCCTGTACTTATATCCCCATACTCCCTGTGCTAATGCCCCCTGTACTTATATCCCCATACTCCCTGTGCTAATGCCCCCTGTACTTATATCCCCTATACTCCCCGTGCTAATGCCCCTGTACTTATACCCCTATACTCCCCTGTGCTATTGCCCCCTGTACTTATATCCCCTATACTCCCCTGTGCTAATGCCTCTGTACTTATATCCCCTATACTCCCCTGTGCTAATGCCCCCTGTACTTATATCCCCTATACTAATGCCCCTGTACTTATATCCCCTGTACTTATATCCCCTATAATTCCCTGTGCTAATGCCCCCTGTACTTATATCCCCTATACTAATGCCCCTGTACTTATATCCCCTGTACTTATATCCCCTATAATTCCCTGTGCTAATGCCCCCTGTACTTATATCCCCTATACTAATGCCCCTGTACTTATATCCCCTGTACTTATATCCCCTATAATTCCCTGTGCTAATGCCCCCTGTACTTATATCCCCTATACTCCCCTGTGCTAATGCCCCTGTACTTATATCCCCTATACTCCCTGTGCTAATGTCCCTGTACTTATACCCCCTATACTCCCCTGTGCTAATGCCCCTGTACTTATATCCCCTATACTCCCCTGTGCTAATGCCCCATGTACTTATACCCCATATACCCCCCTGTGCTAATGCCCCTGTACTTATACCCCCTATACTCCCCTGTGCTAATGCCCCCTGTACTTATATCCCCTATACTCCCCTGTGCTAATGCCCCCTGTACTTATATCCCCTATACTCCCTGTGCTAATGCCCCTGTACTTATATCCCCTATACTCCCTGTGCTAATGCCTCTGTACTTATATCCCCTATACTTCCCTGTGCGAATGCCCCTGTACTTATATCCCCTATACTCTGCTGTGCTAATGCCCCCTGTACTTATATCCCCTATACTCCCTGTGCTAATGCCCCCCTGTACTTATATCCCCTATACTCCCCTGTGCTAATGCCCCTGTACTTATATCCCCTATACTCCCCTGTGCTAATGCCCCGTGTACTTATACCCCATATACCCCCCTGTGATAATGCCCCGTGTACTTATACCCCCATACTCCCTGTGCTAATGCCCCTGTACTTATATCCCCTATACTCCCTGTGCTACTCCCTGTGCTAATGCCCCTGAACTTATATCCCCTATACTCCCCTGTGCTAATGCCCCTGTACTTATATCCCCTATACTCCCCTGTACTAATGCCCCTGTACTTATATCCCCATATACCCCCCTGTGCTAATGCCCCTGTACTTATATCCCCCTATACTTCCCTGTGCTAATGCCCCTGTACTTATATCCCCTATACTCCCCTGTGCTAATGCCCCTGTACTTATATCTCCTATACTCCCTGTGCTAATGCCCCTGTACTTATATCCCCTATACTCCCCTGTGCTAATGCCCCTGTACTTATATCCCCTATACTCCCTGTGCTAATGCCCCAGTACTTATATCCCCATATACCCCCCTGTGCTAATGACCCCTGTACTTATATCCCCTATACTCCCCTGTGCTAATGCCCCTGTACTTATATCCCCTATACTACCTTGTGCTAATGCCACTGTACTTATATCCCCTATACTCCCTGTGCTAATGCCCCCTGTACTTATATCCCCATATACTCCCTGTGCTAATGCCCCCTGTACTTATATCCCCTATACTCCCTGTGCTAATGCCCCTGTACGTATATCCCCTATACAACCCCTGTGCTAATGCCCCCTGTACTTATATCCCCTATACTCCCCTGTGCTAATGCCCCGTGTACTTATATCCCCTATACTCCCTGTGCTAATGCCCCCTGTACTTATATCCCCTATACTCCCCTTTGCTAATGCCCCCTGTACTTATATCCCCTATACTCCCCTGTGCTAATGCCCCCTGTACTTATATCCCCATATACTCCCCTGTGCTAATGCCCCCTGTACTTATATCCCCATATACTCCCCTGTGCTAATGCCCCTGTACTTATATCCCCTATACTCCCTGTGCTAATGCCCCTGTACTTATATCCCCTATACTCCCCTGTGCTAATGCCTCTGTACTTATATCCCCTATACTCCCCTGTGCTAATGCCCCGTGTACTTATATCCCCTATACCCCTGTGCTAATGCCCCTGTACTTATATCCCCTATACTACCTTGTGCTAATGCCACTGTACTTATATCCCCTATACTCCCTGTGCTAATGCCCCCTGTACTTATATCCCCATATACTCCCTGTGCTAATGCCCCCTGTACTTATATCCCCTATACTCCCCTTTGCTAATGCCCCCTGTACTTATATCCCCTATACTCCCCTGTGCTAATGCCCCGTGTACTTATATCCCCTATACTCCCTGTGCTAATGCCCCCTGTACTTATATCCCCCTATACTCCCTGTGCTAATGCCCCCTGTACTTATATCCCCTATACTCCCTGTGCTAATGCCCCTGTACTTATATCCCCTATACTCCCCTGTGCTAATGCCCCTGTACTTATATTCCCTATACTCCCTGTGCTAATGCCCCCTGTACTTATATCCCCTATACTCCCCTGTGCTAATGCCTCTGTACTTATATCCCCTATACTCCCCTGTGCTAATGCCTCTGTACTTATACCCCCTATACTCCCTGTGCTAATGCCCCCTGTACTTATATCCCCTATACTCCCCTGTGCTAATGCCCCCTGTACTTATATCCCCTATACTCCCTGTGCTAATGCCTCTGTACTTATATCCCCTATACTCCCCTGTGCTAATGCCTCTGTACTTATATCCCCTATACTCCCTGTGCTAATGCCCCCTGTACTTATATCCCCTATACTCCCCTGTGCTAATGCCCCCTGTACTTATATCCCCTATACTCCCTGTGCTAATGCCTCTGTACTTATATCCCCTATACTCCCCTGTGCTAATGCCTCTGTACTTATATCCCCTATACTCCCCTGTGCTAATGCCTCTGTACTTATACCCCCTATACTCCCCTGTGCTAATGCCCCTGTACTTATATCCCCTATACTCCCTGTGCTAATGCCTCTGTACTTATATCCCCTATACTCCCCTGTGCTAATGCCTCTGTACTTATATCCCCTATACTCCCCTGTGCTAATGCCTCTGTACTTATACCCCCTATACTCCCCTGTGCTAATGCCCCTGTACTTATATCCCCTATACTCCCCTGTGCTAATGCCCCTCTGTACTTATATCCCCTATACTCCCCTGTGCTAATGCCCCCTGTACTTATATCCCCTATACTCCCTGTGCTAATGCCCCTGTACTTATATCCCCTATACTCCCCTGTGCTAATGCCTCTGTACTTATATCCCCTATACTCCCCTGTGCTAATGCCCTGTGTACTTATATCCCCTATACTCCCCTGTGCTAATGCCCCTGTACTTATATCCCCTATACTACCTTGTGCTAATGCCACTGTACTTATATCCCCTATACTCCCTGTGCTAATGCCCCCTGTACTTATATCCCCATATACTCCCTGAGCTAATGCCCCCTGTACTTATATCCCCTATACTCCCCTTTGCTAATGCCCCCTGTACTTATATCCCCTATACTCCCCTGTGCTAATGCCCCGTGTACTTATATCCCCTATACTCCCTGTGCTAATGCCCCCTGTACTTATATCCCCCTATACTCCCTGTGCTAATGCCCCCTGTACTTATATCCCCTATACTCCCTGTGCTAATGCCCCTGTACTTATATCCCCTATACTCCCCTGTGCTAATGCCCCTGTACTTATATCCCCTATACTCCCTGTGCTAATGCCCCCTGTACTTATATCCCCTATACTCCCCTGTGCTAATGCCCCCTGTACTTATATCCCCTATACTCCCCTGTGCTAATGCCTCTGTACTTATACCCCCTATACTCCCTGTGCTAATGCCCCCTGTACTTATATCCCCTATACTCCCCTGTGCTAATGCCCCCTGTACTTATATCCCCTATACTCCCTGTGCTAATGCCTCTGTACTTATATCCCCTATACTCCCCTGTGCTAATGCCTCTGTACTTATATCCCCTATACTCCCTGTGCTAATGCCCCCTGTACTTATATCCCCTATACTCCCCTGTGCTAATGCCCCCTGTACTTATATCCCCTATACTCCCTGTGCTAATGCCTCTGTACTTATATCCCCTATACTCCCCTGTGCTAATGCCTCTGTACTTATATCCCCTATACTCCCCTGTGCTAATGCCTCTGTACTTATACCCCCTATACTCCCCTGTGCTAATGCCTCTGTACTTATATCCCCTATACTCCCCTGTGCTAATGCCCCTGTACTTATATCCCCTATACTCCCCTGTGCTAATGCCCCTGTACTTATATCCCCTATACTCCCCTGTGCTAATGCCTCTGTACTTATATCCCCTATACTCCCCTGTGCTAATGCCCCTGTACTTATATCCCCTATACTCCCCTGTGCTAATGCCCCTCTGTACTTATATCCCCTATACTCCCCTGTGCTAATGCCCCCTGTACTTATATCCCCTATACTCCCCTGTGCTAATGCCCCCTGTACTTATATCCCCATATACTCCCTGTGCTAATGCCCCCTGTACTTATATCCCCTATACTCCCCTGTGCTAATGCCCCTCTGTACTTATATCCCCTATACTCCCCTGTGCTAATGCCTCTGTACTTATATCTCCTATACTCCCCTGTGCTAATGCCCCCTGTACTTATATCCCCTATACTCCCCTGTGCTAATGCCCCCTGTACTTATATCCCCTATACTCCCCTGTGCTAATGCCCCTGTACTTATATCCCCTATACTCCCCTGTGCTAATGCCCATCGTGCTAATAATCTTCTTAATCTTTGTGTCTTCTCCATTAATGCCGTAAGATGACATCTCCAGGTACAAACACATCATTTGTAGGAAGAGTGAGGGCGGCACAGTGGCCTTGGGATCTGCAGACAACAGTAACAAGAAACTGAATAATACATAAGATTAGGCCTAGTTATGTAACTTACTCTGGTCTTGCCCTTTAAGCACGTGCCGTGCGCACAGGAAATCAGTCAGGTCCTCCTCCTGGTGGTTGTGGTACCAATCCTCGATCACATCCTCGTACTCTTCCACCAACACGTCACACTGAGCAGGGCAGACAGAACATGAGTGTAACATGTAGTACAAAACCCCCAGAAGCCCCTGCTCACACACACAGGGGAACCTAAAGCCCAGTAGCTCCTGCTCACACACACAGGGGAACCTAAAGCCCAGTAGCCCCTGCTCACACACACAGGGGAACCTAAAGCCCAGTAGCTCCTGCTCACACACACAGGGGAACCTAAAGCCCAGTAGCTCCTGCTCACACACACAGGGGAACCTAAAGCCCAGTAGCTCCTGCTCACACACACAGGGGAACCTAAAGCCCAGTAGCTCCTGCTCACACACACAGGGGAACCTAAAGCCCAGTAGCTCCTGCTCACACACACAGGGGAACCTAAACCCCAGTAGCTCCTGCTCACACACACAGGGGAACCTAAACCCCAGTAGCCCCTGCTCACACACACAGGGGAACCTAAAGCCCAGTAGCTCCTGCTCACACACACAGGGGAACCTAAAGCCCAGTAGCTCCTGCTCACACACACAGGGGAACCTAAACCCCAGTAGCTCCTGCTCACACACACAGGGGAACCTAAAGCCCAGTAGCTCCTGCTCACACACACAGGGGAACCTAAACCCCAGTAGCTCCTGCTCACACACACAGGGGAACCTAAACCCCAGTAGCTCCTGCTCACACACACAGGGGAACCTAAAGCCCAGTAGCCCCTGCTCACACACACAGGGGAACCTAAACCACAGTAGCTCCTGCTCACACACACAGGGGAACCTAAAGCCCAGTAGCTCCTGCTCACACACACAGGGGAACCTAAACCCCAGTAGCCCCTGCTCACACACACAGGGGAACCTAAAGCCCAGTAGCTCCTGCTCACACACACAGGGGAACCTAAAGCCCAGTAGCTCCTGCTCACACACACAGGGGAACCTAAACCCCAGTAGCTCCTGCTCACACACACAGGGGAACCTAAACCACAGTAGCTCCTGCTCACACACACAGGGGAACCTAAACCACAGTAGCTCCTGCTCACACACACAGGGGAACCTAAAGCCCAGTAGCTTCTGCTCACACACACAGGGGAACCTAAACCCCAGTAGCTCCTGCTCACACACACAGGGGAACCTAAAGCCCAGTAGCTCCTGCTCACACACACAGGGGAACCTAAACCACAGTAGCTCCTGCTCACACACACAGGGGAACCTAAAGCCCAGTAGCTCCTGCTCACACACAGGGGAACCTAAAGCCCAGTAGCTCCTGCTCACACACACAGGGGAACCTAAAGCCCAGTAGCTCCTGCTCACACACACAGGGGAACCTAAAGCCCAGTAGCTCCTGCTCACACACACAGGGGAACCTAAAGCCCAGTAGCTCCTGCTCACACACACAGGGGAACCTAAACCCCAGTAGCTCCTGCTCACACACACAGGGGAACCTAAACCCCAGTAGCCCCTGCTCACAGACACAGGGGAACCTAAACCCCAGTAGCTCCTGCTCACACACACAGGGGAACCTAAACCACAGTAGCTCCTGCTCACACACACAGGGGAACCTAAACCCCAGTAGCCCCTGCTCACACACACACAGGGGAACCTAAAGCCCAGTAGCACCTGCTCACACACACAGGTGAACCTAAACCCCAGTAGCCCCTGCTCACACACACAGGGGAACCTAAACCCCAGTAGCTCCTGCTGTCACACACAGGGGAACCTAAAGCCCAGTAGCTCCTGCTCACACACAGGGGAACCTAAACCCCAGTAGCTCCTGCTCACACACACAGGGGAACCTAAACCCCAGTAACCCCTGCTCACACACACACAGGGGAACCTAAACCCCAGTAGCCCCTGCTCACACACACAGGGGAACCTAAACCCCAGTAGCTCCTGCTCACACACAGGGGAACCTAAACCCCAGTAGCTCCTGCTCACACACACAGGGGAACCTAAACCTCAGTAGCCCCTGCTCACACACACAGGGGAACCTAAACCTCAGTAGCTCCTGCTCACACACACAGGGGAACCTAAACCTTAGTAGCTCCTGCTCACACACACAGGGGAACCTAAACCCCAGTAGCTACTGCTGTCACACACAGGGGAACCTAAAGCCCAGTAGCTCCTGCTGTCACACATAGGGGAACCTAAACCCCAGTAGCTCCTGCTCACACACACAGGGGAACCTAAAGCCCAGTAGCTCCTGCTCACACACACAGGGGAACCTAAACCCCAGTAGCCCCTGCTCACACACACAGGGGAACCAAAACCCCAGTAGCCCCTGATCACACACACAGGGGAACCTAAACCTCAGTAGCTCCTGCTCACACACACAGGGGAACCTAAACCTTAGTAGCTCCTGCTCACACACACAGGGGAACCTAAACCCCAGTAGCTACTGCTGTCACACACAGGGGAACCTAAAGCCCAGTAGCTCCTGCTGTCACACATAGGGGAACCTAAACCCCAGTAGCTCCTGCTCACACACACAGGGGAACCTAAAGCCCAGTAGCTCCTGCTCACACACACAGGGGAACCTAAACCCCAGTAGCCCCTGCTCACACACACAGGGGAACCAAAACCCCAGTAGCCCCTGATCACACACACAGGGGAACCTAAACCCCAGTAGCCCCTGCTCAAACACACACAGGGGAACCTAAACCCCAGTACACACACAGGGGAACCTAAACCCCAGTAGCCCCTGCTCACACACACAGGGGAACCTAAACCCCAGTAGCCCCTGCTCACACACACAGGGGAACCTAAACCCCAGTAGCCCCTGCTCACACACACAGGGGAACCTAAACCCCAGTAGCTCCTGCTTACACACACAGGGGAACCTAAAGCCCAGTACACACACAGGGGAACCTAAACCCCAGTAGCCCCTGCTCACACACACAGGGGAACCTAAACCCCAGTAGCCCCTGCTCACACACACAGGGGAACCTAAACCCCAGTAGCTCCTGCTCACACACACAGGGGAACCTAAACCCCAGTAGCTCCTGCTCACACACACAGGGTAAACTAAACCCCATTCCTATTCGCACCACTTTCAATAAGGGTGCCAATACTCTTGTGAGTATATCTCTATTTGTCTTCACTTTCACTGTGATTCTCGCATACGAAACCTACTTGCACAATGAGGCGCTGTCTTTTTTTGCATCATTTCTAGATATTGGGTCCTGATCAGACACCGCCAAGACCAGCTGCCGATTGCACTTTGAACATATTCTTTCAAACACTTCCACTGAGATGATAAAGATTCCTAGTATTTGATTTCAGAAACACTGACGATTTCAGCTACCAACTTTTATCACCACTTTTGGGACTCATATCATGATACGCTTTTTTCTTCATATATATTTTTTAGAGTTTATATCATATATGTTATATTTTGCATGATTTTAGCCGCTTGATTATTGTTGCTGATCCAGTAACCGTATTTTGGGCCGCCTTGTACAAAGGTTCATATATATATTTCTAACTATCCAATATTGGATTTATATTTAGGGTTATTTCACACACATTACACAAATTTACACTTTTCACATTGGTTACTTCACCCAGTGGCACACCTCAACTATTATTACTGTTTTCTTGGTAACTGCACTATTCAACACCGTATGAGGATTAATTAATCATTTCAAGTTCATTATCTGCCATTATTGGCATTTGATTTTTATTTTTTGCCCCAGGCGCACGCTATTACCATTTTTTATATTTGGTATTTTATCTGTAAACTAAACCCCAGTAGCTCCTGCTCACACACACAGGGGAACCTAAACCCCAGTAGCCAATGCTCACACACACAGGGGAACCTAAAGTCCAGAAGCTCCTGCTCACACACACACACACACACACAGGGGAACCTAAAGCCCAGTAGCCCCTGCTCACACACACAGGGGAACCTAAACCCCAGTAACCCCTGCTCACACACACACAGGGGAACCTAAACCCCAGTAGCCCCTGCTCACACACACACAGGGGAACCTAAACCCCAGTAGCTCCTGCTCACACACACACAGGGGAACCTAAAGCCCAGTAGCCCCTGCTCACACACACAGGGGAACCTAAACCCCAGTAACCCCTGCTCACACACACACAGGGGAACCTAAACCCCAGTAGCCCCTGCTCACACACACACAGGGGAACCTAAACCCCAGTAGCTCCTGCTCACACACACAGGGGAACCTAAACCCCAGTAGCTCCTTCTGTCACACACAGGGGAACCTAAACCCCAGTAGCCCCTGCTCACACACACAGGGGAACCTAAACCCCAGTAGCTCCTGCTCACACACAGGGGAACCTAAACCCCAGTAGCTCCTGCTCACACACACACAGGGGAACCTAAACCTCAGTAGCTCCTGCTCACACACACAGGGGAACCTAAACCTCAGTAGCTCCTGCTCACACACACAGGGGAACCTAAACCTTAGTAGCTCCTGCTCACACACACAGGGGAACCTAAACCCCAGTAGCTCCTGCTGTCACACACAGGGGAACCTAAAGCCCAGTAGCTCCTGCTGTCACACACAGGGGAACCTAAACCCCAGTAGCTCCTGCTCACACACACAGGGGAACCTAAAGCCCAGAAGCTCCTGCTCACACACACAGGGGAACCTAAACCCCAGTAGCCCCTGCTCACACACACAGGGGAACCAAAACCCCAGTAGCCCCTGATCACACACACAGGGGAACCTAAACCCCAGTAGCCCCTGCTCTCACACACACAGGGGAACCTAAACCCCAGTAGCCCCTGCTCACACACACACACAGGGGAACCTAAACCCCAGTACACACACAGGGGAACCTAAACCCCAGTAGCCCCTGCTCACACACACAGGGGAACCTAAACCCCAGTAGCCCCTGCTCACACACACAGGGGAACCTAAACCCCAGTAGCCCCTGCTCACACACACAGGGGAACCTAAACCCCAGTAGCTCCTGCTCACACACACAGGGGAACCTAAACCCCAGTAGCTCCTGCTCACACACACAGTGGAACCTAAACCCCAGTAGCCCCTGCTCACACACACAGGGGAACCTAAACCCCAGTAAGCCAGTGCTCACACACACAGGGGAACCTAAACCCCAGTAGCTCCTGCTCACACACACAGGGGAACCTAAACCCCAGTAGCCCCTGCTCACACACACAGGGGAACCTAAACCCCAGTAGCTCCTGCTGTCACACACACAAAGGGGAACCTAAACCCCAGTAGCTCCTGCTCACACACACAGGGGAACCTAAACCCCAGTAGCCCCTGCTCACACACACAGGGGAACCTAAACCCCAGTAGCTCCTGCTCACACACACAGGGGAACCTAAACCCCAGTAGCTCCTGCTCACACACACAGGGGAACCTAAACCCCAGTAGCTCCTGCTCACACAGGGTAAACTAAACCCCAGTAGCTCCTGCTCACACACACAGGGGAACCTAAACCCCGGTAGCTCCTGCTCACACACACAGGGGAACCTAAACCCCGGTAGCTCCTGCTCACACACACAGGGGAACCTAAACCCCAGTAAGCTCCTGCTCACACACACAGGGGAACCTAAACTCCAGTAGCTCCTGCTCACACACACAGGGGAATCTAACCCCAGTAGCTCCTGCTCACACACACAGGGGAACCTAAACCCCAGTAGCTCCTGCTCACACACACAGGGGAACCTAAACTCCAGTAGCTCCTGCTCACACACACAGGGTAAACTAAACCCCAGTAGCCACTGCTCACACACACAGGGGAACCTAGACCCCAGTAGCTCCTGCTCACACACACAGGGGAACCTAAAGCCCAGTAGCTCCTGCTCACACACATAGGAGAACCTAAACCCAAGTAGCTTCTGATCACACACACAGGGGAACCTAAACCCTAGTAGCTCCTGCTCACACACACAGGGGAACCTAAAGCCCAGTAGCTCCTGCTCACACACACAGGGGAACCTAAACCCCAGTAGCCCCTGCTCACACACAAAGGGGAACCTAAACCCCAGTAGCCCCTGCTCACACACACACAGGGGAACCTAAACCCCAGTATCCCCTGCTCACACACACAGGGGAACCTAAACCACATGTTATTGAATAATATAGGTTTAAATTCCTAAATGTGTTTATGAAGGTGAAAGGATGTGAAACGTAGAAGTGTCTATTTAGGAAAATAAATCGATGTCTGCTAAAACCAGCTTTAGCAGAATGGTTTGAAATGACTCAGCAGCAAAGGGGTTAAAATTAGTATTGTCTCAGTTTGAAGGGACAGTCAACTCAAAAAAATGTTGTAGTATTTAAAAAGATAGATAATCCCTTCATTATCCTTTCCCCAGTTTTGCATAAACACAGTTATATTAATATACGTTTTACCTCTGCGATTACCTTGTATCTACGCATCATCTAGCAGCCCCCTAATCACATGACATTATTATCTACTGCGTTGTGCTGACTCCTCGGCCATGAGCACAATGTTATCTATATGGCCCACATGAACTAGCAGTCTCCTGCTGGGAAAAGCAAATAAAAATTAAATTTATGCTTACCTGATAAATTAATTTCTTTTACGATATTATGAGTCCACGGATTTCATCCTTACTTGTGGGATATTAACCTCCTGCTAACAGGAAGTGGCAAAGAGCACCACAGCAGAGCTGTATATATAGCCCCTTCCCCTCCACCCTCAGTCATTCGGCCGAAGGTATAGGAAGAGAAAAAAGGAAAGGCTAAAAAGGTGCAGAGGTGACTGAAGTTTACAAAAAATATAAAGAAAAACTGTCTTAAAAAGAACAGGGTGGGCCGTGGACTCGTCATATCGTAAAAGAAAGTAATTTATCAGGTAAGCATAAATTTAGTTTTCTTTTACAAAGATATGACGAGTCCACGGATTTCATCCTTACTTGTGGGAAACCAATACCAAAGCAATAGGACACGGATGAAAGGGAGGGACAAGAGAGGAACCTAAGCAGCAATGCCTGAACCAGCAAAGCCAGCGCCTAAGAAGGGCTCCAAGAAAACCGTAACAAGTATCATTTCATAAAGAGTTAACTTTTTTTAAGCTTTTAGAAACTATTTTCTAAATACAAGTTTGCTGGCCTCAGCTCTAAGTTTAGTGATAAACAATCCCATTGTCTAATCACCTCCGGAGTTAGACTGCTAATTGATAAGATGAACTGCATTGTTTTCTTATGTGTAACTTGTTATCTGAAGTACTGTAATCCTATTGTGGCCTGTCAAAGGACATTGTCTCTCTATCTAAATGTGTGATGGGGGATTTTATGCTTCCCCCCTGGGAGTGCCCTGTGTGCATGTAACCTCAATAAAAAAGCAGGCTGAGCATCCCAGTCCTGAGTTCTTGGTTGACCCTCAGTCGCAGCGTTGACTTGTTTTTGTGGGCAGAAGGGTATCCTAGCTGTACTACAGCTAAGGGGGAATATTCTATATTTGCGAGACTCATATAGAATACAATGGAAAGCAGCTTCTCCCCTCTTCAGCAATAGGGATCCAGGCTACTAAGCGGTCCATCTCTCAGCGAGACTAAGGGTAACCGTAACATTTGGCGGCAGCGGTGGGATTTTCCTGGATTTCCTAGGAGAGGTACAGAACGGATGGAGAGCGCTTACGAAAAATTGAAGCGTACAACCCTAAAGGATTTACTTGAAAGCAGAGGGGGGTACACCAGCAACCGGCCGAGGAGAGAGCTGATCGCAGAATTGACCGAACTGGATCAGAGCTTCACAATGGCGGAAACACCGACCACGATTAGTGACGAAAAAACCAGGATTGTTCGGGAGAGGCTCTCACTGTACGGGCCGAACCCCTCCATGGAATTGGTACAGCAGTTGATGGCGGAAGCGGACGAGGATATACGAAAGACTCGAGCCCACGAACTCAACCTAGCGAACGCACACCGCAATGCTGATGCCCCGTAGGTAATCATCCCTGTCGAAAATGCTGGGAGGCCCAAGATACCCTATGCAGCATTTCGACCCTTCCTAGAGAGCAAGACAGGGATTGATGAATATTTGGCGGACTTCGAAAGGCAATGTGCCCTGCACCAGATTCCCAACAGGGAGTGGCCCACGATATTGTCTGGGAAACTATCCGGGCGAGCCCTGGAAGCCTTTCGTACTCTGGGTGCTGAGGAAGTGACACAGTATGAGCTAGTTAAGGAGACACTGTTGCGACGGTACGCGGTAACTCCGGACACGTATAGCCGACAGTTTCGGGGCACGAAAAAGAAGCCTAACGATACCCATATGGAATGGGCGCACTGAATGCGGAGAGCGGCAAATCACTGGATGTGCGGAAGTAAAGCGGTGACTGGTGAGGAAATTTTACAATTGTTTCTCTTAGAACATTTTTATAATGGCATGGAACAGCAAGGGAAGGAATGGCTGCGAGACAGGCGGCCTTCTACCTTAGAAGAAGCAGCCAAATTGGCCGATGAACATTATGACTCCCGTCTTCACAAACCCATGAACTACCGAGCTCCAGCACGGGTCGAACCCAGAGAGGTTTACCGTGCACCCCCTCGTGCTGAATTCCGAGCCCCGGTGCCCGCAGGGCCCGCCCGACACTCAGGACCACCCAATAACAGCTCTGAGCGTCCCAGACCGACTTGCCACTGATGCAAGCAACCAGGGCATTTCATGGCTAGCTGCCCCCTTAATACGCACCAGACACCCAGGAATTACAATTACCCCTCTGGGTCATATCGTCCGGCCCGGGCCCTCTGTGTTAACCAAGAGGCCCCTATGGAGGAATATTTGGGGCCGCTTCACGAGGCGGACCCTGTATATGCTGCCTCAGATAACCGCCAGCACCATCGGCAGAAGGTATGGCTCGAGGGGCAATCTACCGAGGGATTGAGAGACACAGGGGATACTATCACGCTGGTACAGAGTCATTTGGTGCCAGAGCACAAGCGATCCGGACAGACTGTGGCCGTTAGAGTGGCGGGGGGGATGTGTACAAAATTCCAACAGCTAAAGTGCATCTTGACTGGGGAGCGGGAAAGGGGGCTGTGAACGTGGGCATAATGGATAATTTACCTGCCGAAGTACTACTGGGCAACGATTTGGGCCCCATGACTTCTGCCTATGTTCCAGTATGCAACAACGAGGCGGACACAGTGACTACACGGGCCCAAGCCCAGACGGAGCGAGAGCTCTCACGAGTGCGGGAGACCCAGGCAAGACCTACCCCGACCTTGCCTGACATGTTAGGCCCCATACCCTGGGACACCCCAGATGCTCTCGAGACAGAGTCTAAGACTGAGCCGACCTTACAAAAGTACCGGGAACGAGCAGAGACCGGAGGGGGCGGGGCAGATAACGAAACATTCTTATGGGAAAAAGGGAAACTATACCGCTGGACAGAGAAAAGGGGACAGCGTAGGTGACAGCTGGTAGTGCCCCACAAATACCGTCAAGAAATCCTCAAGATAGGCCACGACATCCCCTTAGCAGGCCACCTAGCCGTAACCCGTACCCTACACCGCATTACTCACACGTTCTTTTGGCCAGGGGTACACGCTGACGTTAGAACTTACTGTAACACCTGCGATGTGTGTCAACGAGTAGGAAGGCGATGCGATCACCCTAAAGCCCATCTAGTAAATATGCCCATTGTAGAGGAACCCTTCAGCCAGGTTGCTATTGACCTAGTGGGACCACTGGCTACCCCTAGTCCCTCCGGTAAGCGCTACATTCTTACCGTAGTGGACTACGCTACCAGGTACCCAGAGGCTGTCGCCCTATCCAACATACAAGCGGATACGGTAGCGAATGCACTAGTACAGGTGTTCTCCCGGGTAGGATTTCCAAAAGAAATCCTATCCGACCGAGGCACCCAATTTACGGCTGAATTGACCCAACAACTCTGGCAGGTTTGCAAAATTAAGTCCCTCCTGAGCTCCCCATACCACCCCCAGACGAACGGGCTGTGTGAGAGGTTCAATGGGACTCTCAAGCAAATGCTCAAGACATTCACTCAGGAATACCGAGACTGGGAACGCTTCCTGCCGCACCTCCTATTTGTTTATCGGGAGGTGCCCCAGGAAACGACAGGGTTCTCTCCCTTCGAGTTGCTCTACGGAAGAAAGGTACGGGGACCCCTAAACCTGATCCGGGAGCACTGGGAGGGAGAGATGGAGGCTGACGGTGTCCCCATTGTGCCATACGTGCTGGAACACAGGGACCGAATGGAGCAATTAGCCAAATCCGTGCGGGCTAATCTCCAGTTGGCCCAGAGAAGACAGAAAGTATGGTATGATCGGGGGGCCCGAAAGAGAATCTTCACCATAGGACAAAAGGTGTTAGTACTTAAGCCGGTGAAGACAGACAAATTGCAGGCATCCTGGCAGGGTTCCTACCAGATCGTAGAGAAAAGGGGAGACACCACTTATGTGATAGCTAGCTGCCACGACAACAATCTTAGAAAGACATTCCATGTAAACATGCTCAAGGAATATTTTGAGCGACCAGAGAACGTGACGGCCGTATGTTGTTCCCCTCAGGAAGACCACGACAGTCTACCCATTCCAGACCTATTAGAAAAGAGTCTCCCCACAGGTATAGTGGCTCAGGTTCAGATAGGAGACCGACTTAGCCCCACTGAAAGGGAGCAGCTCAACCAACTCCTACAGTCCAAACACCTCACCTTCTCCCCGAAGCCAGGGTACACTACTTTAACCACCCACCAGGTAGATACTCCGGGACAAGCTCCCTTGCGCCAGGCTCCGTACCGAATCCCCGAAGCAGTTAGGACAGGAATGAAGAAGGAGATCGATGAGATGCTCCAACTCAGGGTAATTGAGCCCTCCAATAGTCCCTGGGCCTCCCCAGTTGTCTTGGTGCCCAAGAAAGATGGGACCACCCGGTTCTGCGTAGACTATCGGAGGCTCAATGAAAAAATCGTGACGGACGCTTACCCTATGCCCAGGGTAGACGAGCTACTCGATCGTATAGCCAGGGGAAATTACCTGACCACTATTGACCTATGCAAAGGTTACTGGCAGATTCCCCTGGCCCCGGAGGCTATCCCCAAGTCGGCATTCGTCACCCCATTCGGCTTATATCAGTTTAGGGTAATGCCGTTTGGGATGAAGAATGCCCCAGCTACATTCCAGCGCTTGGTGGATAGGCTCCTGGATGGCTTCCAGAGTTTTGCTTGCGCCTACCTGGACGACATAGCGATCCACAGTGAGTCCTGGGAGGACCACTTAGCTCACGTAGGAATGGTTCTGGATCAGATCCGGGCTGCTGGCCTGACTCTGAAGCCAGAAAAATGCCACTTTGGGATGGCCGAGGTACAGTACCTGGGTCACCGGGTGGGGTGTGGAAAGCAGCGACCAGAGCCGGCCAAGATAGAAGCTGTCGCCAATTGGCCCACCCCCATCACCAAGACTCAGGTCCTAGCCTTCCTGGGCACGGCAGGGTACTATAGACGGTTCGTACCAGACTACAGCATACTTGCCAAACCCCTGACGGACTTGACCAAGAAGAACTTACCTCGACAGGTCCTGTGGTCTCCCCACTGTGAAACGGCTTTCCAGGCTCTCAAAAATGCTCTAATTAACTCTCCTGTCTTGGCGGCCCCAGCCCTTAACAAACGTTTTATCGTCCATACAGATGCTTCCATGTTCGGGCTGGGAGCCGTCCTCAGCCAAGTAGGCGAAGATGGAGGGGAGCATCCAGTTGCCTACATCAGCCGGAAGCTCCTGCCCCGCGAAGTCAGCTATGCAGCGGTCGAAAAACATAATTTATGCTTACCTGATAAATTCCTTTCTTCTGTTGTGTGATCAGTCCACGGGTCATCATTACTTCTGGGATATAACTCCTCCCCAACAGGAAATGCAAGAGGATTCACCCAGCAGAGTTGCATATAGCTCCTCCCCTCTACGTCAGTCCCAGTCATTCGACCAAGAATCAACGAGAAAGGAGTAACCAAGGGTGAAGTGGTGACTGGAGTATAATTTAAAAGATATTTACCTGCCTTAAAAACAGGGCGGGCCGTGGACTGATCACACAACAGAAGAAAGGAATTTATCAGGTAAGCATAAATTATGTTTTCTTCTGTTATGTGTGATCAGTCCACGGGTCATCATTACTTCTGGGATACCAATACCAAAGCAAAAGTACACGGATGACGGGAGGGATAGGCAGGCTCATTATACAGAAGGAACCACTGCCTGAAGAACCTTTCTCCCAAAAATAGCCTCCGAAGAAGCAAAAGTGTCAAATTTGTAAAATTTGGAAAAAGTATGAAGCGAAGACCAAGTTGCAGCCTTGCAAATCTGTTCAACAGAGGCCTCATTCTTAAAGGCCCAAGTGGAAGCCACAGCTCTAGTGGAGTGAGCTGTAATTCTTTCAGGAGGCTGCTGTCCAGCAGTCTCATAGGCTAAACGTATTATGCTACGAAGCCAAAAAGAGAGAGAGGTAGCAGAAGCTTTTTGACCTCTCCTCTGTCCAGAATAAACGACAAACAGGGAAGAAGTTTGGCGAAAATCTTTAGTTGCCTGCAAGTAGAACTTGAGGGCACGAACTACATCCAGATTGTGTAGAAGACGTTCCTTCTTTGAAGAAGGATTTGGACACAAGGATGGAACAACAATCTCTTGATTGATATTCCTGTTAGTGACTACCTTAGGTAAGAACCCAGGTTTAGTACGCAGAACTACCTTGTCTGAGTGAAAAATCAGATAAGGAGAATCACAATGTAATGCTGATAACTCAGAGACTCTTCGAGCCGAGGAAATAGCCATTAAAAACAGAACTTTCCAAGATAACAATTTTATATCAATGGAATGAAGGGGTTCAAACGGAAACCCTGTAAAACGTTAAGAACTAAGTTTAAACTCCATGGCGGAGCAACAGCTTTAAACACAGGCTTGATCCTAGCTAAAGCCTGACAAAAGGCCTGGACGTCTGGATTTTCTGACAGACGCCTGTGTAACAAGATGGACAGAGCTGAAATCTGTCCCTTTAATGAACTAGCTGATAAACCCTTTTCTAAGCCTTCTTGTAGAAAGGACAATATCCTAGGGATCCTAACCTTACTCCAGGAGTAACGTTTGGATTCGCACCAGTATAGGTATTTACGCCATATTTTATGGTAAATCTTTCTGGTAACAGGCTTCCTAGCCTGTATCAGGGTATCAATAACCGACTCAGAAAAACCACGTTTTGATAAAATCAAGCGTTCAATTTCCAAGCAGTCAGCTTCAGAGAAGTTAGATTTTGATGTTTGAATGGACCCTGTATCAGAAGGTCCTGTCTTAGAGGTAGAGACCAAGGCGGACAGGATGACATGTCCACTAGATCTGCATACCAAGTCCTGCGTGGCCATGCAGGTGCTATTAGAATCACTGATGCTCTCTCCTGTTTGATTTTGGCAATCAATCGAGGAAGCAGCGGGAAGGGTGGAAACACATAAGCCATCCCGAAGTTCCAAGGTGCTGTCAAAGCATCTATCAGAACCGCTCCCGGATCCCTGGATCTGGACCCGTAGTGAGGAAGTTTGGCGTTCTGGCGAGACGCCATGAGATCTATCTCTGGTTTGCCCCAACGTCGAAGTATTTGGGCAAAGACCTCCGGATGAAGTTCCCACTCCCCCGGATGAAAAGTCTGGCGACTCAAGAAATCCGCCTCCCAGTTCTCCACTCCCGGGATGTGGATTGCTGACAGGTGGCAAGAGTGAGACTCTGCCCAGCGAATTATCTTTGATACTTCCATCATTGCTAGGGAGCTTCTTGTCCCTCCCTGATGGTTGATGTAAGCTACAGTCGTGATATTGTCCGACTGAAACCTGATGAACCCCCGAGTTGTTAATTGGGGCCAAGCCAGAAGGGCATTGAGAACTGCTCTCAATTCCAGAATGTTTATTGGAAGGAGACTCTCCTCCTGATTCCATAATCCCTGAGCCTTCAGAGAATTCCAGACAGCGCCCCAACCTAGTAGGCTGGCGTCTGTTGTTACAATTGTCCAGTCTGGCCTGCTGAATGGCATCCCCCTGGACAGGTGTGGCCGATAAAGCCACCATAGAAGAGAATTTCTGGTCTCTTGATTCAGATTCAGAGTAGGGGACAAATCTGAGTAATCCCCATTCCACTGACTTCGCATGCACAATTGCAGCGGTCTGAGGTGTAGGCGTGCAAAAGGTACTATGTCCATTGCCGCTACCATTAAGCCGATCACCTCCATGCATTGAGCTACTGACGGGTGTTGAATGGAATGAAGGACACGGCATGCATTTTGAAGCTTTGTTAACCTGTCTTCTGTCAGGTAAATCTTCATTTCTACAGAATCTATAAGAGTCCCCAAGAATGGAACTCTTGTGAGAGGAAAAAGAGAACTCTTCTTTTCGTTCACTTTCCATCCATGCGACCTTAGAAATGCCAGAACTAACTCTGTATGAGACTTGGCAGTTTGAAAGCTTGAAGCTTGTATTAGAATGTCGTCTAGGTACGGAGCTACCGAAATCCCTCGCGGTCTTAGTACCGCCAGAAGGGCACCCAGAACCTTTGTGAAGATTCTTGGAGCCGTAGCCAAACCGAATGGAAGAGCTACAAACTGGTAGTGCCTGTCTAGGAAGGCAAACCGTAGATACCGGTGATGATCTTTGTGAATCGGTATGTGAAGGTAAGCATCTTTTAAATCCACTGTGGTCATGTACTGACCCTTTTGGATCATGGGTAAGATTGTCCGAATAGTTTCCATTTTGAACGATGGAACTCTTAGGAATTTGTTTAGAATCTTTAAATCTAAGATTGGCCTGAAAGTTCCCTCTTTTTTGGGAACCACAAACAGGTTTGAGTAGAACCCTTGTCCTTGTTCCGACCGCGGAACCGGATGGATCACTCCCATTAATAACAGATCTTGTACACAGCGTAGAAACGCTTCTTTCTTTATCTGGTTTGTTGACAACCTTGACAGATGAAATCTCCCTCTTGGGGGAGATAATTTGAAGTCTAGAAGGTATCCCTGAGATATGATCTCTAGCGCCCAGGGATCCTGAACATCTCTTGCCCAGGCCTGGGCGAAGAGAGAAAGTCTGCCCCCCACTAGATCCGGTCCCGGATCGGGGGCTCTCGGTTCATGCTGTCTTTGGGGCAGCAGCAGGTTTCCTGGCCTGTTTGCCCTTGTTCCAGGACTGGTTAGGCTTCCAGCCTTGCCTGTAACGAGCAACAGCTCCTTCCTGTTTTGGTGCAGTGGAGGTTGATGCTGCTCCTGTTTTGAAATTCCGAAAGGGACGAAAATTAGACTGTCTAGCCTTAGCTTTGGCTTTGTCTTGAGGTAGGGCGTGGCCCTTACCTCCTGTAATGTCAGCGATAATTTCTTTCAAACCGGGCCCAAATAAGGACTGCCCTTTGAAAGGTATATTAAGTAATTTGGACTTAGAAGTAACATCAGCTGACCAGGATTTTAGCCACAGCGCCCTACGTGCCTGTATGGCGAATCCTGAGTTCTTAGCCGTAAGTTTGGTTAAATGTACTACGGCCTCCGAAATGAATGAATTAGCTAGTTTAAGGACTCTAAGCCTGTCCGTAATGTCGTCTAGCGTAGATGAACTAAGGTTCTCTTCCAGAGACTCAATCCAAAATGCTGCCGCAGCCGTAATGGGTGCGATACATGCAAGGGGTTGCAATATAAAACCTTGTTGAACAAACATTTTCTTAAGGTAACCCTCTAATTTTTTATCCATTGGATCTGAAAAAGCACAGCTATCCTCCACCGGGATAGTGGTACGCTTAGCTAAAGTAGAAACTGCTCCCTCCACCTTAGGGACCGTTTGCCATAAGTCCCGAGTGGTGGCGTCTATTGGAAACATCTTTCTAAATATTGGAGGGGGTGAGAACGGCACACCGGGTCTATCCCACTCCTTAGTAACAATTTCAGTTAGTCTCTTAGGTATAGGAAAAACGTCAGTACTCGCCGGTACCGCAAAGTATTTATCCAACCTACACAGTTTCTCTGGTATTGCAACGGTGTTACAATCATTGAGAGCTGCTAAGACCTCCCCTAGTAATACACGGAGGTTCTCCAATTTAAATTTAAAATTTGAAATATCTGAATCCAATCTGTTTGGATCAGAACCGTCACCCACAGAATGAAGCTCTCCGTCCTCATGCTCTGCAAGCTGTGACGCAGTATCAGACATGGCCCTAGTATTGTCAGCGCACTCTGTTCTCACCCCAGAGTGATCACGCTTGCCTCTTAGTTCTGGTAATTTAGACAAAACTTCAGTCATAACAGTAGCCATATCTTGTAATGTTATCTGTAATGGCCGCCCAGATGTACTAGGCGCCATAATATCACGCACCTCCCGGGCGGGAGATGCAGGTACTGCCGCGTGAGGCGAGTTAGTCGGCATAACTCTCCCCTCGCTGTTTGGTGAAATTTGTTCACATTGTACAGATTGACTTTTATTTAAAGTAGCATCAATACAGTTAGTACATAAATTTCTATTGGGCTCCACCTTGGCATTGGAACAAATGACACAGATATCTTCCTCTGAGTCAGACATGTTTAACACACTAGCAATAAACTTGCAACTTGGTTATAATCTTTTTTAGCAAAAAAACGTACTGTGCCTCAAAGAGGTACTAAACGATTAAATGACAGTTGAGATAATGAACTGAAAAACAGTTATAGCATCAAACTTTAAAACAACACAACTTTTAGCAAAGGTTTGTTCCCATTAGTAAAATAACAATAATTAAATTTGACATAAAAAACACAGAGCAACGTTTTTATTCACAGTCAATATAAAATTCTCACAGCTCTGCTGAGAGAATATACCTCCCTCCAAAGAAGTTTGAAGACCCCTGAGATCTGTCAGAAATGAACCGGATCATGCAGGAAATATGAGAGTAGCTGACTGGAAATTTTTGATGCGTAGCAAAGAGCGCCAAAAACGGCCCCTCCCTCTCACACACAGCAGTGAAGAGAAACGAAACTGTCACAATTAAAAGCAAACAACTGCCAAGTGGAAAATAATGCCCAAATATTTATTCACTCAGTACCTCAGCAATGTAAACGATTCTACATTCCAGCAAAAACGTTTAACATGATAAATACTTATTAAAAGGATTAGTGACTTTTAACAGAGTAGTTCCGGTGAAATACCATCCCCAGAATACTGAAGTGTATACATACATGTCATTATCACGGTATGGCAGGATTTTCTCATCAATTCCATTCAGAAAATAAAAACTGCTACATACCTCAATGCAGATTCATCTGCCCGCTGTCCCCTGATCTGAAGCTTTTACCTCCCTCAGATGGCCGAGAACAGCAATATGATCTTAACTACTCCGGTTAAAATCATAGTAAAAAAACTCTGGTAGATTCTTCCTCAAACTCTGCCAGAGAAGTAATAACACGCTCCGGTGCTATTGTAAAATAACAAACTTTTGATTGAAGTCATAAAAACTAAGTATAATCACCATAGTCCTCTCACACATCCTATCTAGTCGTTGGGTGCAAGAGAATGACTGGGACTGACGTAGAGGGGAGGAGCTATATGCAACTCTGCTGGGTGAATCCTCTTGCATTTCCTGTTGGGGAGGAGTTATATCCCAGAAGTAATGATGACCCGTGGACTGATCACACATAACAGAAGAAAGGAGTGTTTGGCTTTGGTGTGGGCATTAAAGAAATTGACTCCCTATTTATATGGGCAGGAGTTCACTCTGGTCACCGACCATAATCCGTTGGTGTGGCTGAACCGGGTCTCTGGAGATAACGGCAGGCTATTACGTTGGAGTTTATCGTTGCAACCCTTCAATTTCACCATTACTTACAGACCTGGGAAACAGAATGGCAACGCCGATGGGTTGTCCAGACAAACCGACCGCAGCCCCGCATAACCAGCGGTCTGGACAGCCTTAGTCTGCCCCGAAAAGGGGTCAGACCGTGTCTGCCAGAGTGTTCCACAGAAAGGGAGCACTGTTACAGAAGCATTAGTTATTTTGTTGTGAAGAGCTTATTTCCCAGCAGCAATGCCTGAACCAGCCAAGCCAGCGCCTAAGAAGGGCATTGTTTTCTTATGTGTAACTTGTTATCTGAAGTACTGTAATCCTATTGTGGCCTGTCAAAGGACATTGTCTCTCTATCTAAATGTGTGATGGGGGATTTTATGCTTCCCCCCCTGGGAGTGCCCTGTGTGCATGTAACCTCAATAAAAAAGCAGGCTGGGCATCCCAGTCCTGAGTTCTTGGTTGACCCTCAATCGCAGCGTTGACTCGTTTTTGTGGGCAGAAGGGTATCCTAGCTGTACTACAGCTAAGGGGGATTATTCTATATTTGCGAGACTCATATAGAATACTATGGAAAGCAGCTTCTCCCCTCTTCAGCAATAGGGATCCAGGCTACTAAGCGGTCCATCTCTCAGCGAGACTAAGGGTAACCGTAACAGTATCAAATTTGGAAAAAGTGTGAAGGGACGACCAAGTCGCAGCCTTACAAATCTGTTCCACAGATGCATCGTTTTTAAAAGCCCATGTGGAAGCCACAGCCCTAGAAGAATGAGCCGTAATTCTTTCAGGAGGCTGCTGTCCAGCAGTCTCATATGCCAGGCGGATGACACTTCTCAGCCAAAAAGAAAGAGAGGTAGCCGTAGCTTTCTCACCCCTACGCTTTCCAGAAAAAACAATGAATAATGAAGATGATTGACTGAAATCCTTAGTTGCCTGTAAGTAAAACTTTAAGGCACGGACCACGTCCAAGTTATGTAACAGACGCTCCTTCTTAGAAGGATTAGGACACAAGGAAGGAACAACAATTTCCTGATTAATATTCTTATTCGAAACAACCTTAGGAAGGAACCCAGGTTTGGTACGTAAAAACCACCTTATCAGAATGAAATATGAGATAAGGCGAATCACACTGTAATGCTGAAAGCTCAGAAACTCTTTGAGCAGAAGAAATAGCAACCAAACACAGAACTTTCAAAGATAATAATTTAATATCTATGGAATGCATAGGTTAAAACAGAACCCCTTACAGAACTCGAAGAACTAAATTCAAACTCCAGGGAGGAGTAATAGGTCTAAATACAGGCTTAATTCTAGATAGAGCCCGACAAAAAGACTGAACATCTGATACATTTGCCAAACGTTTGTGAAACAGAATTGACAAAGCTGAAATTTGTCCCTTTAAGGAACTTGCTGATATCCCTTTCTCCAATCCTTCTTGGAGAAAAGACAAAATCCTAGGAATCCAAACTTTACTCCATGAGGAACCCTTGGATTCACACCAAAAATATATTTACGCCATATCTTATGATAGATTTTTCTAGTGACAGGCTTTCTAGCCTGTATCAAAGTATTGATAACTGAATCAGAGAACCCTCGCTTCGATAAAATCAAGCGCTCAATCTCCACGCAGTCAGTTGCAGAGAAATTAGATTTGGATGTTGGAAAGGACCTTGAATGAGAAGGTCCTGTCTCAACTGAAGTTTCCACGGTGGCAGAGAAGACATGTCCACTAGATCCGCATACCAAATCCTGCGTGGCCACGCAGGCACTATCAGGATCACTGAAGCTCTCTCCTGTTTGATTCGAGCAATCACGCGTGGGAGGAGAGGAAACGGCGGAAACACATAAGCTAGGCTGAACAACCAAGGTACTGCCAAGGCATCTATCAGTTCAGCCTGAGGACCCCTTGACCAGGATCCGTATCTTGGAAGCTTGGCATTCTGACGAGATGCCATCAAATCCAATTCCGGTCTGCCCCATCTGAGAATCAATGAGGCAAATACCTCTGGGTGAAGTTCCCACTCCCCCGGATGAAAAATATGCTTCCCAGTTCTCTACCCCTGGGATGTAGATCGCTGACAGATGACAAGAGTGGGCCTCTGCCCAACTGATTATCTTGGATACTTCCATCATCGCTAAGGAACTCCTTGTTCCCCCCTGATGATTGACATATGCCACAGTCGTTATGTTGTCCGACTGGAATCTGATGAATTTGGCCGAAGCCAACTGAGGCCACGCCTGAAGCGCATTGAATATTGCTCTCAGTTCCAGAATATTGATTGGAAGTAGAGACTCCACCTGAGTCCAAACACACTGAGCCTTCAGGGAGTTCCAAACTGCACCCCAGCCCAGAAGGCTGGCATCTGTTGTCACTATCACCCACGAGGGTCTGTGGAAACAAGTCCCCTGGGACAGATGATCTGGCGACAACCACCAAAGAAGAGAGTTTCTGGTCTCTTGATCCAGAATTATCTTTGGAGATAAATCCGCATAATCCCCATTCCACTGACCGAGCATGCACAGTTGCAGTGGTCTGAGATGAAAGCGAGCCAACGGAACAATGTCCATTGCCGCTACCATTAATCCGATTACCTCCATACACTGAGCCACTGATGGCCGAGGAATGGACAGAAGTGCTCGGCAAGTATTCAAAATCTTTGATTTTCTGACCTCCGTCAGAAATACTTTCATGGCTACCGAGTCTATCAGAGTTCCCAGAAAAGGAACCCTTGTCTATGGAACAAGTGAACTCTTCTCTATGTTCACCTTCCAGCCGTGAGTTCTCAGAAAAGACAACACTGTGTCCGTGTGAGATTTTGTCAGATGATATGTTGACGCCTGAATCAGAATATTGTCCAGATAAGGCGCCACCGCTATCCCTTGCGGTCTGAGAACCGCCAAAAGAGACCCTAGAACCTTTGTGAAGAAGGCAAACCTTAGAAACCGATGATGATCTTTGTGGATTGGAATATGAAGGTAAGCATCCTTCAAATCCACGGTAGTCATATATTGACCCTCCTGGATCATTGGCAAAATCATTCGAATTGTCTCCATCTTGAATGATGGAACTCTTAGAAATTTGTTTAGACACTTGAGGTCCAAAATGGTTCTGAACGTTCCCTCTTTTTTGGGGACCACAAATAGGTTTGAGTAAAACCCATTTCCCTGTTCCAATTTTGGAACAAGACAGATTACTCCCATAGTAAAAAGGTCTTTTTTGAAAGATGAAATCTCCCTCTTGGGAGAAAATCCTTGAATTCCAATTAATAACCGTGGGTCACTATTTCTAGTGACCAAGAATCCTGAACATCACTTGCCCAAGCCTGAGCAAAGAAAGAAAGTCTGCCCCCTACTAGATCCGGTCCCGGATCGGAGGCCACCCCTTCATGCTGCTTTGTGGAAGAAGAAGAAGCGGGGGGTCCTCCTTTAAAGTTCCGAAAATTATTCTGTTTACCCCTCATTTTAACCGACCTATCCTGAGGTAGGGCATGGCCCTTACCTCCTGTAATATCAGAAATGATCTCCTTCAATTCTGGCCCAAAAAGGGTCTTACCTTTAAAGGGAATAGCTAAAAGATTATGTTTTGACGACACATCAGCAGACCAAGATTTGAGCCACAATGCTCTACGTGCTAAAATAGTAAATCCTGCATTTTTTGACGTTAATTTAGCAATTTGAAAAGCGGCATCAGTAATAAAAGAATAAGCTAGCTTAAGAGCATTAATTCTATCTAGAATGTCATCTAATGGAGTCTCAACCTTAAGAGACTCTTCTAGAGCCTCAAACCAAAAAGCTGCTGCAGTAGTTACTGGAACAATGCAAGCCATAGGTTGTAAAAGAAATCCCTGATTAACAATTAATTTCTTTAGTAGACCCTCTAATTTCTTATCCATAGGATCCTTGAAAGCACAACTATCCTCAATGGGTATAGTAGTATGCTTAGCTAGGGAAGATATAGCTCCCTCTACCTTAGGGACCGCTTGCCATGAGTCCCGAATGGTATCTGATATAGGAAACATTTTCTTAAAATTAGGAGAGGGAGAAAACGGTATACCTGGTCTATCCCATTCCTTACTAATAATTTCCGAACTTCTCTTAGGAACCGGAAAAACATCAGTGTAAGTAGGAACTTCCAAATATTTATCCATTTTACACAATTTCTCTGGAGGACAATAGGATCGCAATCATCCAGAGTCGCTAAAACCTCCCTAAGAAACAGGCAGAGGTGTTCAAGCTTAAATTTAAATGACATAGCATCCGAATCTGTCTGAGGCAAAACATTCCCTGAATCAGAAATTTCACCCTCAGACAGTAATTCCGTGATCCCCAACTCAGAGCACTGTGAGGGAACATCGGAAATAGCTAATAAAGCATCAGAGGATTCAGTATTTACATTAATACTTGACCTACTGCGTTTACCCTGCAACACTGGTAATTTAGACAATACCTCTGTAAGGGTAGTTGACATAACTGCAGCCATATCCTGCAGAGTAAAGGAATTAGACGCACTTGAGGTACTTGGCGTCGCTTGTGTGGGCATAAAAGGTTGTGACACTTGGGGAGAATTGGATGGCATATCCTGATTCTCTTCAGACTGAGAATCATCCCTAGGCACACTTACTTTAACCCCTTTCAGTACAAAAGTTACACAATGTTAGAGGGGGTTGCACAATAGCTTCTAAACACATAGAACAATGAGAAACCTCAATGTCAGACATGTTGAACAGACTAGTAATACCACAAAAGTCGTTTAAACACTTATTTATAGCATAAAATAAACATTAGAAAAAACGTGTACTGTGCCTTTAAGAAAAGAAAAAGTGAACAATTTTTCCAAAATGCACAAAAAACATTAAATTATTCCCAAATTTAACTTAATATCGCTGGTTAATCCAAAAATTCCTGCACCCAGAAGCAAGGGAAGAAATAAGGCTTTAGAAGTACTTATATCAACATGTAGTCAAAAGATAGATAAAAAATTCACTCTGCACCTCGCCACAGCTCTGCTGTGGCGCCTACCTGCCCCCAGGGTACTTCAAATCAAGTTTCCAACCCTTCAGACCAGCTACACAGTCCAGGAGCCACCGAGTTACTGTTTGCTGCTGCTAAGCCTGAAGAAATTGCGCAAAAATAGGCTCTGCCCCTTAAGGTCAAAAGTTGGAGTAGGCCCAAACAACACCGCATGGGAATGCGGTTTTGCACTAAAGTAAAAATGCACACACAATATAACCCTCAAGCATAAAACCAATAAGTTTTAAGTGCCAAAAATAAAAAACATAAAACATCGTTTTTTATATTGTCTCCCATATCACATAATGCCCAAATATCAACTAATGATAAATATAATATAGGGACTCCAGTAACACCCCTCTTATTAAAATAGGTTTTACTGCTTACCCCATTCCCATACAGGGAAATAATGCCAGCCAGTTCTGATACACCAAGTCTCCTCAGAAAAAAAGGCTGCACATACCTTAACGATGCTTGTAGCATGAAACCGGTCTCCATACTGAAGATGTCTCATGGTTACCTTCAGAAATCTTGTGGGAACCAGCGTGGATCTTCGTTACAAATGCTAAGATCATCAAACCTCAAGGCAGAAATCTTCTTCCATATCCCATTGAGGAAAATAGTACGCCCCGGTACTATTTAAAATAAAAAACTTCTTGATTGAAGAAACTAAAACGAACACCTCACTTTACCATGTCTTCCTAGTATAACACAGGCAAAGAGAATGACTAAGGGTGGAGGGGAAGGGGAGGGGCTATATATACAGCTCTGCTGTTGTGCTCTTTGCCACTTCCTGTTAGCAGGAGGTTAATATCCCACAAGTAAGGATGAAATCCGTGGACTCGTCATATCTTTGTAAAAGAAAAAGCATGTGATAAGAGGCTGTCTGAAGTGGCTTAGAAACGGGCAGAAATGTAGATGTTTAAATGTAATAGTATATTAATATAACAATGCTGGTTGTGCAAAGCTGGGGAATGGGTAGTAAAGGCATTATCTATCTTTTTAAAGAATAACAATGTTAATATTGACTTTCCTTTTAATATTAATTTGCCACCCCCTGTTCTAACAGTATACTCTATTTGTAGTTACTATTTGTAGGTACTATTTGTAGTTACCATTTGTAGTTACTATTTGTAGTATAGCTGTTTAATTATACACTTTGTATTTAATTTGTATAATCTATGTTGTATGGATACTGTTTTTAGGGATGATACTTTATATTAGCATTGTTTCTAGGTTATAAACACTATGTTTGCGTTATATTATTTATAGACTACACATCACCTCATAATATAGAGGTTATTTTATTAATAATAATAATATATTCATTGTAATCACATTGAGCATTTTATTTCATCTGACTATAGTGAGATATTTGTTTTTCCCCCAATTGTATTGGGATATATGGGTTTGTTCCCCTTCTTACATAGACCGCTTTTGGATGGTCAAATGGAAAATTAATTGCAAAGGATTCTAAGTTTAACCCTAAAAGGTTCTTTAAGTACATAAATAGCAAAAAATCTAAGAAGGACAATATAGATACATTAAAATGCGTGGAGGGTAGCATGATAAATAATGACAGGGAGAAGGCTGAGGTACTAAACCAGTTTAGAGAGGAACCATTGGATGATACTTTGGAACAAACTAGAACATGCCAGTCCATACCATTAACTGGGTTATGCTTAGAGGATATCAGGAAAAAAATGGATAATAATTAGGCAAATAAAACTCCAGGCCCAGATGGAATACACCCAAGGGTGTTAAGGGAATTTAGCACTGTTATAGACAAACCTCTACTCTTAATTTTTCAAGACTCATTATCCTCAGGCATGGTACCCCAGGATTGGCGTAAAGATGATGTTGAGCCACTCTTCAAAAAGGGAAGCAGGGATGATCCAGGAAGCTATAGACCAGTTAGTCTGACATAAATAGTGGGGAAGATATTTGAAGGGATTATAAGGGATTATATTGATGAGCATATTCGTGTAAACAAGATTATGAGTTTTAATCAGCATGGTTTTATGAGAAATAGATCATGTCAAACTAATCTAATTAGATTCTATGAGGAAGTAAGTAAAAATATAGATAAAGGGGAATCAGTTGATGTGATATACTTAGATTTTGCAAAGGTGTTTGATACAGTGCCACATGAGAGATTAATGCACAAAATTAAGGGACTGGGAATAGCTGAAAATGTTAGCTCATGGATAAATAACTGGATAAAAGATAGGGAGCAACGAGTAGTAGTAAATGGATCATACTCAGATTGGACAAAGGTAATCAGTGGACTCCCCCAGGGATCAGTACTGGGCCCTGTTCTTTTTAATATTTTTATAAATGACTTGGAGCTAGGATTAAATAGTGACATCTCTATTTTTGCAGATACTAAGTTAAGTAAGGTCATTAGGTCAGCGCAGGATGAACTTTCATTACAAAGGGATCTGCAAAAATAAGAAGTATGGGCAGGTAAATGAAAAAACATAATTTATGTAAGAACTTACCTGATAAATTAATTTCTTTCATATTAGCAAGAGTCCATGAGCTAGTGACGTATGGGATATACATTCCTACCAGGAGGGGCAAAGTTTCCCAAACCTCAAAATGCCTACAAATACACCCCTCACCACACCCACAAATCAGTTTAACAAATAGCCAAGAAGTGGGGTGATAAGAAAAAAGTGCGAAGCATAAAAATAAGGAATTGGAATAATTGTGCTTTATACAAAAAAATCATAACCACCACAAAAAAAGGGTGGGCCTCATGGACTCTTGCTAATATGAAAGAAATGAATTTATCAGGTAAGTTCTTACATAAATTATGTTTTCTTTCATGTAATTAGCAAGAGTCCATGAGCTAGTGACGTATGGGATAATGACTACCCAAGATGTGGATCTTCCACGCAAGAGTCACTAGAGAGGGAGGGATAAAATAAAGACAGCCAATTCCGCTGAAAAAAATCCACACCCAAAAATAAAGTTTAAATCTTATAAAGAAAAAAATTGAAAATATAAGCAGAAGAATCAAACTGAAACAGCTGCCTGAAGTACTTTTCTACCAAAAACCGCTTCAGAAGAAGAAAACACATCAAAATGGTAGAATTTAGTAAAAGTATGCAAAGAAGACCAAGTTGCTGCTTTGCAAATCTGATCAACCGAAGCATCATTCCTAAACGCCCAGGAAGTAGAAACTGACCTAGTAGAATGAGCTGTAATCCTTTGAGGCGGAGATTTACCCGACTCGACATAAGCATGATGAATTAAAGATTTCAACCAAGATGCCAAAGAAATGGCAGAAGCCTTCTGACCTTTCCTAGAACCGGAAAAGATAACAAATAGACTAGAAGTCTTTCGGAAATTCTTAGTAGTTTCAACATAATATTTCAAAGCTCTAACTACATCCAAAGAATGCAATGATTTCTCCTTAGAATTCTTAGGATTAGGACATAATGAAGGAACCACAATTTCTCTACTAATGTTGTTAGAATTCACAACCTTAGGTAAAAATTTAAAAGAAGTTCGCAACACCGCCTTATCCTGGTGAAAAATCAGAAAAGGAGACTCACAAGAAAGAGCAGATAATTCAGAAACTCTTCTGGCAGAAGAGATGGCCAAAAGGAACAAAACTTTCCAAGAAAGTAATTTAATGTCCAATGAATGCATAGGTTCAAACGGAGGAGCTTGAAGAGCCCCCAGAACCAAATTCAAACTCCAAGGAGGAGAAATTGACTTAATGACAGGTTTTATACGAACCAAAGCTTGTACAAAACAATGAATATCAGGAAGATTAGCAATCTTTCTGTGAAAAAGAACAGAAAGAGCAGAGATTTGTCCTTTCAAGGAACTTGCAAACAAACCTTTATCCAAACCATCCTGAAGAAACTGTAAAATTCTCGGAATTCTAAAAGAATGCCAGGAAAAATGATGAGAAAGACACCAAGAAATATAAGTCTTCCAGACTCTATAATATATCTCCCTAGATACGGATTTACGAGCCTGTAACATAGTATTAATCACAGAGTCAGAGAAACCTCTTTGACTAAGAATCAAGCGTTCAATCTCCATACCTTTAAATTTAAGGATTTGAGATCCTGATGGAAAAAAGGACCTTGCGACAGAAGGTCTGGTCTTAAAGGAAGAGTCCACGGTTGGCAAGAGGCCATCCGGACAAGATCCGCATACCAAAACCTGTGAGGCCATGCTGGAGCAACCAGCAGAACAAACGAGCATTCCTTCAGAATCTTGGAGATTACTCTTGGAAGAAGAACTAGAGGCGGAAAGATATAGGCAGGATGATACTTCCAAGGAAGTGACAATGCATCCACTGCTTCTGCTTGAGGATCCCTGGATCTGGACAGATACCTGGGAAGTTTCTTGTTTAGATGAGAGGCCATCAGATCTATTTCTGGAAGTCCCCACATTTGAACAATCTGAAGAAATACCTCTGGGTGAAGAGACCATTCGCCCGGATGTAACGTTTGGCGACTGAGATAATCCGCTTCCCAATTGTCTATACCTGGGATATGAACCGCAGAAACTAGACAGGAGCTGGATTCCGCCCATACCAGAATTCGAGATACTTCTTTCATAGCCAGAGGACTGTGAGTCCCTCCTTGATGATTGATGTATGCCACAGTTGTGACATTGTCTGTCTGAAAACAAATGAACGATTCTCTCTTTAGAAGAGGCCATGACTGAAGAGCTCTGAAAATTGCACGGAGTTCCAAAATATTGATCGGTAATCTCACCTCCTGAGATTCCCAAACCCCTTGTGCTGTCAGAGACCCCCACACAGCTCCCCAACCTGAAAGACTTGCATCTGTTAAAATTACAGTCCAGGTCGGAAGAACAAAAGAAGCCCCCTGAACTAAACGATGGTGATCTGTCCACCACGTCAGAGAGTGTCGTACAATCGGTTTTAAAGATATTAATTGAGATATCTTTGTGTAATCCCTGCACCACTGGTTCAGCATACAGAGCTGAAGAGGTCGCATGTGAAAACGAGCAAAGGGGATCGCGTCCGATGCAGCAGTCATAAGACCTAGAATTTCCATGCATAAGGCTACCGAAGGGAATGATTGTGACTGAAGGTTTCGACAAGCTGATATCAATTTCAGACGTCTCTTGTCTGTCAAAGACAGAGTCATGGACACTGAATCTATCTGGAAACCTAAAAAGGTTACCTTTGTCTGAGGAATCAATGAACTTTTTGGTAAATTGATCCTCCAACCATGATCTTGAAGAAACAATACAAGTAGATTCGTATGAGATTCTGCTAAATGTGAAGACTGAGCAAGTACCAAGATATCGTCCAAATAAGGAAATACCACAATACCCTGTTCTCTGATTACAGACAGAAGGGCACCGAGAACCTTTGTAAAAATTCTTGGAGCTGTTGCTAGACCAAACGGTAGAGCCACAAACTGGTAATGCTTGTCTAGGAAAGAGAATCTCAGAAACTGATAATGATCTGGATGAATCGGAATATGCAGATATGCATCCTGTAAATCTATTGTGGACATATAATGCCCTTGCTGAACAAAAGGCAGGATAGTCCTTACAGTTACCATTTTGAATGTTGGTATCCTTACATAACGATTCAATATTTTTAGATCCAGAACTGGTCTGAAGGAATTCTCCTTCTTTGGTACAATGAAGAGATTTGAATAAAACCCCAGCCCCTGTTCCAGAACTGGAACTGGCATAATTACTCCAGCCAACTCTAGATCTGAAACACATTTCAGAAATGCTCGAGCCTTCGCTGGGTTTACTGGGACACGGGAAAGAAAAAATCTCTTTGCAGGAGGCCTTATCTTGAAGCCAATTCTGTACCCTTCTGAAACAATGTTCTGAATCCAAAGATTGTGAATGGAATTGATCCAAATTTCTTTGAAAAAACGTAATCTGCCCCCTACCAGCTGAGCTGGAATGAGGGCCGCACCTTCATGTGGACTTAGGAGCTGGCTTTGGTTTTCTAAAAGGCTTGGATTTATTCCAGACTGGAGATGGTTTCCAAACTGATACCGCTCCTGAGGATGAAGGATCAGGCTTTTGTTCCTTATTGTGACGAAAGGAACGAAAACGATTATTAGACCTAAATTTACCTTTAGATTTTTTATCCTGTGGTAAAAAAGTTCCTTTCCCTCCAGTAACAGTTGAGATAATAGAATCCAACTGAGAACCAAATAATTTATTACCCTGGAAAGAAAGGGAAAGCAAAGTAGACTTAGAAGACATATCAGCATTCCAAGTTTTAAGCCATAAGGCTCTTCTAGCTAAAATAGCTAGAGACATATACCTGACATCAACTCTAATGATATCAAAGATGGCATCACAAATAAAATTATTAGCATGTTGAAGAAGATTAATGCTATGAGAATTATGATCTGTTACTTGTTGCGCTAAAGCTTCTAACCAAAAAGTTGAAGCTGCAGCAACATCTGCTAAAGATATAGCAGGTCTAAGAAGATTACCTGAACACAAGTAAGCTTTTCTTAGAAAGGATTCAATTTTCCTATCTAAAGGATCCTTAAAGGAAGTACTATCTGCCGTAGGAATAGTAGTACGCTTAGCAAGAGTAGAGACAGCCCCATCAACCTTAGGGATTTTGTCCCAAAACTCTAATCTGTCAGATGGCACAGGATATAATTGCTTAAAACGTTTTGAAGGAGTAAATGAATTACCCATATTATTCCATTCCCTGGAAATTACTTCCGAAATAGCATCAGGGACAGGAAAAACTTCTGGAATAACTACAGGAGATTTAAAAACCTTATTTAAACGTTTAGATTTAGTATCAAGAGGACCAGAATCCTCTATTTCTAATGCAATTAAGACTTCTTTAAGTAAAGAACGAATAAATTCCATTTTAAATAAATATGAAGATTTATCAGCATCAACCTCTGAGACAGAATCCTCTGAACCAGAAGAACCATTATCAGAATCAGAATGATGATGTTCATTTAAAAATTCATCTGAAAAATGAGAAGTTTTAAAAGACTTTTTACGTTTACTAGAAGGAGGAATAACAGACATAGCCTTCTTAATGGATTTAGAAACAAAATCTCTTATGTTATCAGGAACACTCTGAGTATTAGATGTTGATGGAACAGCAACAGGTAATGTAACATTACTAAAGGAAATATTATCTGCATTAACAAGTTTGTCATGACATTCAGTACAAACAACAGCTGGAGGAACAGATACCACAAGTTTACAGCAGATACACTTAACTTTGGTAGATCCAGCACCAGGCAGCGATTTTCCAGAAGTATCTTCTGACTCAGTGTCAACGTGGGACATCTTGCAATATGTAATAGAAAAAACAACATATAAAGCAAAATTGATCAAATTCCTTAAATGACAGTTTCAGGAATGGGAAAAAAAAATGCCAGAAAACAAGCTTCTAGCAACCAGAAGCAATAAATAATGAGACTTAAATAATGTGGAGACAATAGTGACGCCCATATTTTTAGCGCCAAAAAAGACACCCACATTATTTGGCGCCTAAATGCTTTTGGCGCCAAAATGACGCCACATCCGGAATGCCGACACTTTTGGCGCAAAAAACGTCAAAAATGACGCAACTTCCGGCGACACGTATGACGCCGGAAACAGAAAAAAAAATTTGCGCCAAAAAAGTCAGCGCCAAGAATGACGCAATAAAATGAAGCATTTTCAGCCCCCGCAAGCCTAACAGCCCACAGGGAAAGTCAAATTTTAAGGTAAGAAAAAATTGATTTAATCATATGCATTATCCCAAATATGAAACTGACTGTCTGAAATAAGGAACGTTGAACATCCTGAGTCAAGGCAAATAAATGTTTGAATACATATATTTAGAACTTTATATAAAAGTGCCCAACCATAGCTTAGAGTGTCACAGAAAATAAGACTTACTTACCCCAGGACACTCATCTACATGTAGTAGAAAGCCAAACCAGTACTGAAACGAGAATCAGTAGAGGTAATGGTATATATAAGAGTATATCGTCGATCTGAAAAGGGAGGTAAGAGATGAATCTCTACGACCGATAACAGAGAACCTATGAAAACATAATTTATGCTTACCTGATAAATTTATTTCTCATGTAGTGTAGTCAGTCCACGGGTAATCCATTACTTATGGAATATATCTCTTCCTAACAGGAAGCTGCAAGAGGATCACCCAAGCAGAGCTGCTATATAGCTCCTCCCCTCACATGTCATATTCAGTCATTCGACTAAAACCAGACGAGAAAGGAGAAACCATAGGGTGCAGTGGTGACTGGAGTTTAATTAAAATTTAGATCTGCCTTAAAGACAGGGCGGGCCATGGACTGACTACACTACAAGAGAAATAAATTTATCAGGTAAGCATAAATTATGTTTTCTCTTGTTAAGTGTAGTCAGTCCACGGGTCATCCATTACTTATGGAATACCAATACCAAAGCTAAAGTACACGGATGAAGGGAGGGACAAGGCAGGAACATTAAACAGAAGGGACCACTGCCTGAAGTACCTTTCTCCCAAAAATAGCCTCCGAAGAAGCAAAAGTGTCAAATTTGTAAAATTTTGAAAAAGTGTGAAGTGAAGACCAAGTTGCAGCCTTGCAAATCTGTTCAACAGAGGCCTCATTTTTAAAGGCCCAGGTGGAAGCCACAGCTCTAGTAGAATGAGCTGTAATCCTTTCAGGAGGCTGCTGTCCAGCAGTCTCATAGGCTAAACGTATTATGCTACGAAGCCAAAAAGAGAGAGAGGTAGCCGAAGCCTTTTGACCTCTTCTCTGTCCAGAGTAAACGACAAACAGGGAAGAAGTTTGACGAAAATCTTTAGTTGCCTGCAAATAGAACTTCAGGGCACGGACTACGTCCAGATTATGCAAAAGTCGTTCCTTCTTTGAAGAAGGGTTAGGACACAGTGATGGAACAACAATCTCTTGATTGATATTCCTGTTAGTAACTACCTTAGGTAAGAACCCAGGTTTAGTACGCAGAACTACCTTGTCTGAATGAAAAATCAGATAAGGAGAATCACAATGTAAGGCAGATAACTCAGAGACTCTTCAAGCCGAGGAAATAGCCATAAAAAACAGAACCTTCCAGGATAACAGCTTGATATCAATGGAATGAAGGGGTTCAAATAAAAACGCCTTGAAGAACGTTAAGAACTAAGTTTAAGCTCCACGGCGGAGCAACAGTCTTAAACACAGGCTTAATCCTAGCTAAAGCCTGACAAAAAGCCTGAATGTCTGGAACTTCAGCCAGACGTTTGTGTAGAAGAATAGACAGAGCAGAAATCTGTCCCTTTAACGAACTAGCAGATAAGCCCTTTTCTAAACCCTCTTGTAGAAAGGACAATATCCTAGGAATCCTAACCTTACTCCATGAGTAACACTTGGATTCGCACCAATATAAATATTTACGCCATATCTTATGGTAAATTTTTCTGGTAACAGGCTTCCTAGCCTGTATTAAGGTATCAATAACCGACTCCGAGAAGCCACGCTTTGATAGAATCAAGCGTTCAATCTCCATGCAGTCAGCCTCAGAGAAATTAGATTTGGATGGTTGAAAGGACCCTGAATTAGAAGGTCCTGTCTCAGAGGCAGAGACCACGGTGGACAGGACGACATGTCCACTAGGTCTGCATACCAGGTCCTGCGTGGCCACGCAGGCGCTATCAGAATCACCGAAGCTCTCTCCTGTTTGATCTTGGCAATCAAACGAGGAAGCATCGGAAATGGTGGAAAAACATAAGCCATGTTGAAGACCCAAGGGGCTGTCAGAGCATCTATCAGCACCGCTCCCGGGTCCCTGGACCTGGATCCGTAACAAGGAAGCTTGGCGTTCTGGCGAGACGCCATGAGATCCAGATCTGGTTTGCCCCAACGATGAATCAGTTGAGCAAAGACCTCCGGATGAAGTTCCCACTCCCCCGGATGAAAAGTCTGGCGACTTAGAAAATCCGCCTCCCAGTTCTCCACGCCTGGGATGTAAATCGCTGACAGGTGGCAAGAGTGAGACTCTGCCCAGCAAATTATCTTTGAGACTTCCAACATCGCTAGGGAACTTCTGGTTCCCCCTTGATGGTTGATGTAAGCCACAGTCGTGATGTTGTCCGACTGAAATCTGATGAACCTCAGAGTTGCTAACTGAGGCCAAGCTAGGAGAGCATTGAATATTGCTCTTAATTCCAGAATATTTATTGGGAGGAGTTTCTCCTCCTGAGTCCATAATCCCTGAGCCTTCAGGGAGTTCCAGACTGCGCCCCAGCCTAGAAGGCTGGCGTCTGTTGTTACAATCGTCCAATCTGGCCTGACAGATGTGGCCGAGAAAGCCACCATAGAAGAGAATCTCTGGTCTCTTGATCCAGATTTAGTAGGGGGGACAAATCTGAGTAATCCCCGTTCCACTGACTTAGTATGCACAATTGCAGCGGTCTGAGATGCAGGCGCGCAAATGGTACTATGTCCATTGCCGCTACCATTAAGCCGATTACTTCCATGCACTGAGCTACTGACGGGTGTGGAATGGAATGAAGGACACGGCAAGCATTTAGAAGTTTTGATAACCTGGCCTCTGTCAGGTAAATTTTCATCTCTACAGAATCTATAAGAGTCCCTAGAAAGGGAACCCTTGTAAGTGGTAATAGAGAACTCTTTTCCACGTTCACCTTCCACCCATGCGACCTCAGAAATGCCAGAACTATCTCTGTATGAGACTTGGCAGTTTGAAAACTTGACGCTTGTATCAGAATGTTGTCTAGGTACGGAGTCACCGCTATGCCTCGCGGTCTTAGTACCGCCAGAAGTGAGCCCAGAACCTTTGTAAAGATTCTTGGAGCCGTAGCTAATCCGAAGGGAAGAGCTACAAACTGGTAATGCCTGTCTAGGAAAGCAAATCTTAGGTACCGATAATGATCCTTGTGAATCGGTATGTGAAGGTAGGCATCCTTTAAGTCCACTGTGGTCATGTACTGACCCTCTTGGATCATGGGAAGGATGGTTCGAATAGTTTCCATTTTGAATGATGGAACTCTTAGGAATTTGTTTAGGATTTTTAAGTCCAAGATTGGTCTGAAGGTTCCCTCTTTCTTGGGAACCACAAATAGATTTGAATAGAATCCTTGCAGTGTTCCGTCCGCGGAACTGGGTGGATCACCCCCATTAGTAAGAGGTCTTGTACACAGCGTAGAAACGCCTCTTTCTTTATTTGGTTTGCTGATAACCTTGAAAGATGAAATCTCCCTCGTGGAGGAGAAGTTTTGAAGTCCAGGAGATATCCCTGAGATATGATCTCCAACGCCCAGGGATCCAGGACATCTCTTGCCCAAGCCTGGGCGAAGAGAGAAAGTCTGCCCCAGACTAGATCCGTTTCCGGATAGGGGGCCCTCTCTTCATGCTGTCTTAGGGGCAGCAGCAGGTTTCTTGGCCTGCTTGCCCTTGTTCCAGGACTGGTTAACTTTCCAGCCCTGCCTGTAACGAGCAACAGCTCCTTCCTGTTTTGGAGCGGAGGAAGTTGATGCTGCTACTGCCTTGAAGTTACGAAAGGCACGAAAATTAGACTGTTTGGCCTTTGATTTGGCCCTGTCCTGAGGTAGAGCATGGCCCTTACCTCCCGTAATGTCAGCTATAATTTCTTTCAAGCCGGGCCCGAATAAGGTCTGCCCTTTGAAAGGAATATTAAGCAATTTAGATTTAGAAGTCACGTCAGCTGACCAGGATTTAAGCCATAGCGCTCTGCGCGCTTGGATGGCGAATCCGGAGTTCTTAGCCGTAAGTTTGGTTAAATGTACGACGGCATCAGAAACAAATGCGTTAGCTAGCTTAAGTGCTTTAAGCTTGTTCATAATTTCATCCAATGGAGCTGTGCGAATGGCCTCTTCCAGAGACTCAAACCAGAATGCCGCCGCAGCAGTGACAGGCACAATGCATGCAAGGGGCTGTAAGATAAAACCTTGTTGAACAAACATTTTCTTAAGGTAACCCTCTAATTTCTTATCCATTGGATCTGAAAAGGCACAACTATCCTCCACCGGGATAGTGGTACGCTTAGCTCAAGTAGAAACTGCTCCCTCCACCTTAGGGACCGCCTGCCATAAGTCTTGTGTGGTGGCGTCTATAGGAAACATTTTCCTAAATATGGGAGGAGGGGAAAAAGGCACACCAGGTCTATCCCACTCCTTGCTAATAATCTCTGTAAGCCTTTTAGGTATAGGAAACACGTCAGTACACACCGGTACCGCATAGTATCTATCCAACCTACATAATTTTTCTGGAATTGCAACCGTGTTACAATCATTCAGAGCCGCTAATACCTCCCCTAGCAATATGCGGAGGTTCTCAAGCTTAAATTTAAAATTAGAAATCTCTGAATCCAGTCTCCCTGGATCAGATCCGTCACCCACAGAATGAAGCTCTCCGTCTTCATGTTCTGCAAACTGTGACGCAGTATCTGACATGGCTCTCACCTCATCCGCGCGCTCTGTCCTTAACCCAGAGCTATCTCGCTTGCCTCTTAATTCTGGCAATTTAGATAATACTTCTGTCATAACAGTAGCCATGTCTTGCAAAGTGATTTGTAAGGGCCTCCCTGATGTACTTGGCGCCACAAAATCACGCACCTCCTGAGCGGGAGGCGAAGGTACTGACACGTGAGGAGAGTTAGTCGGCATAACTTCCCCCTCGTTGTCTGGTGATAATTTCTTTACATGTAAAGATTGACTTTTATTTAAAGTAACATCAATGCAATTAGTACACAAATTTCTATTGGGCTCCACATTGGCCTTTAAACATAGTGAACAAAGAGATTCATCTGTGTCAGACATGTTTAAACAGACTAGCAATGAGACTAGCAAGCTTGGAAATACTTTTCTAAATAAATTTACAAGCAATATAAAAAACGCTACTGTGCCTTTAAGAAGCACAAAAAGCTGTCACAGTTGAAATAACAATGAACCAAAATAGTTATAGCAACCAATTTTTCACAGTAAATGTATTAAGTTAGCAAAGGATTGCACCCACCAGCAAATGGATGATTAACCCCTTAATACCCAAAAACGGATAACAATTTAATAATTAACGTTTTTATCACAGTCAAAACACACTGTCACAGGTCTGCTGTGACTGATTACCTCCCTCAAAATGAATTTTGAAGACCCCTGAGCTCTCTAGAGATGATCTGGATCATGGAGGATGAAGTAGACAGATTGTGACTGAATTTTTACTGCGCACAAAAAGCACTAAAATAAGCCCCTCCCACTCATATTACAACAGTGGGGAAGCTCAGATAACTGTTTCTATGCCGAAAACAAAGATGGCCATGTGGTAAAAATCATGCCCCAATAAGTTTTATCACCAAGTACCTCACAAAAAACGATTAACATGCCAGTAAACGTTTTAAACATACATTTGAAAAGTTATGAAGTGTTATTAATAAGCCTGCTACCAGTCGCTTTTACTGCAGTTAAGGCTCATACATTATTTCAGTATTAACAGTATTTTCAGAGTCAATTCCATTCCTTAGAAAAATACATTCAGTGTACACACACTCATCAGCCTAATACTAGTCGCTATCACTGCATTTAAGGCTGAACTTACGTTACATTGGTATCAGCAGTATTTTCTCAGTCAATTCCATTCCTCAGAAAAATAATTTACTGCACATACCTCATTTGCAGGGGGGCCCTGCATGCTATTCCCCTTTTCTGAAGTTACCTCACTCCTCAGATGAGAACAGCCAGTGGATCTTAGTTACGTCTGCTAAGATCATAGAAAACGCAGGCAGATTCTTCTTCTAATGCTGCCTGAGAACAAACAGCACACTCCGGTGCCATTTAAAATAACAAACTTTTGATTGAAGAAATAAACTAAGTTAAAAAACACCACAGACCTCTCACAGCGACCTATCTTTAGTTAGGCTGCAAGAGAATGACTGAATATGACATGTGAGGGGAGGAGCTATATAGCAGCTCTGCTTGGGTGATCCTCTTGCAGATTCCGGTTAGGAAGAGATATATTCCATAAGTAATGGATGACCCGTGGACTGACTACACTTAACAAGAGAAATAGACCCCGTAGAAGGAGATCATTGAATTCAAATAGGCAATACTCTCCTCACATCCCTCTGACATTCACTGCACGCTGAGAAGAAAACCGGGCTCCAACCTGCTGCGGAGCGCATATCAACGTAGAATCTAGCACAAACTTACTTCACCACCTCCATAGGAGGCAAAGTTTGTAAAACTGATTTGTGGGTGTGGTGAGGGGTGTATTTATAGGCATTTTGAGGTTTTGGAAACTTTGCCCCTCCTGGTAGGAATGTATATCCCATACGTCACTAGCTCATGGAATCTTGCTAATTACATGAAAGAAATGAGATTTAATACGGGAAAATGCAAGGTTCTACATTTTGGAAGTAAAAATAAGTAGGCAACTTATTTCTTCATTGGGACAAGACTTAGCCAAACAGAATAGGAAAGGGATTTGGGAGTAGTAATAGATAACAAGCTAAAGATGGGTGCACAATGCAGGGCAGGGGCTTCAAAGGCTAATAAGATACTAGCATGTATTAAAAATGACATTGATTCAAGGGAGGAAAGCATAATTCTGTCACTATATAAAGCCCTGGTAAGACCTCACCTTGAGTATGGAGTGCAGTTCTTGGGACCGATCGCAAAAAAAGATATTGCAGAACTAGAAAAAGTTCAGAGAAGGGCCACAAAGCTAATAAGGGGACTGGAGAATTTAACCTATGAGGAGAGGCTAGCCAAACTGGGTCTGTTTTCTTTAGAAAAAATGCACTTGAGAGGTGACATGATAACTTTATATAAATATATTCAAGGCCCATATACAGAGATGGCAGAAGCTCTGTTTATTCTAAGAAAAATGTTTCTGACAAGAGGTAACAATTTAAGGTTGGAGGAAAGGAGAACATTTTTTCACTTTGTGGAACTCATTACCAAAGGAGGTAATAAATGCCAATACCCTAGATACATTTAAAAATAGTCTGGATACATTTCTATATATAAACAAAATCCATGGATATGTTTGCTAGTATTAAATGGGTCACCTTTTAGTGGGGTTATTTAAGCTTAACTGGAGCTTTTTGTAAGTATTTTAGATTTATATAGGTTGAACTCTAAGAGCTTCGGGTCTTTTTTCAACCTTATATACTATGTTACTATGATTCTGATGCCATGAGTCATGTGACCTTGCTCACAATTGTGCCGGATTTTATGCTTACAGTTTAAAGCTGACCTTTTATATAACGCATAGGAGCATAGACGCTTGGTAATGCTTAATGCCTTTTGAATTGCCGTATTTTTAAAATTACATCACCAGTAACACACTACAGCATTAACGGACATTAAGAGGTGGAACGCTGCAACACTAATGTATGTCGTTATGATGAACATCCACTGTATTTGTAATGATCTTATCTATGGAAGGGGTTAAGTCAATTTGATGTGGTTTGTTTCCTATATACAGGTGTGGTTATGTATTATGCTGATATGTGTATGTATATATATTTTTGTATACGGTCACTTTCATTACTGTTTTATTGCTGCTTGAGGAAGCGAGGTTTCCTTGCAAAATGCATCCGGCAATTATAGTAATTATATTTTTAAAAGTGAACTTCCAAGTATAGGCTTGGGAAGATGTTCAGGCCGATTAATTGTGTATGGTGATTATTGTCTTGCACTTGGCTGATGATTGTGACCGGTATTGAGCTAGCTGGGGAGCTCTTAAGGACGCAGAGCACACTATCACTTTGTATCTTGTGAGTATTATGCATGTAAAGGGGGATAACCTGAGGGACCCATACCCCGAGTTACTACTCCATTGGAGTGTCTTCCTATATCCCACTAATGCCCCTGGCCCACACTAGCACTCCAACACCTGATGCTCCAGGCCCTCATGTGATCTCCAGTAATCTCCTAGGCCCCAGGCTCACCTGTTTTTTCATGTCAGCCACCTCAGCGGAGGTCTCGTTCCAGAGCTCATATGGGATGTCCATGACAACTTTCACACCTTTATGGACCAAGTGATGAAGAGTCTGGAAGGTCTCAGACATACCCTAAAAGAGACACAGCATGTTCCAATGAGGTGGATACAAAGAGCATTCTATGTAACTGGTAACACATGACGAGGGACAGCAGAAGGTGCCTACTGGTAACAACACATGAGGGACAGCAGATGGTGCCTACTGGTAACAACACATGACGAGGGACAGCAGAAGGTGCCTACTGGTAACAACACGACGAGGGACAGCAGATGGTGCCTACTGGTAACAACACATGACGAGGGACAGCAGATGGTGCCTACGGGTAACAACACATGACGAGGGACAGGAGAAGGTGCCTACTGGTAACAACACATGACGAGGGACAGCAGAAGGTGCCTACTGGTAACAACACATGACGAGGGACAGCAGAAGGTGCCTACTGGTAACAACACATGAGGGACAGCAGATGGTGCCTACTGGTAACAACACATGACGAGGGACAGCAGAAGGTGCCTACTGGTAACAACACATGACGAGGGACAGCAGATGGTGCCTACTGGTAACAACACATGATGAGGGAGAGCAGATGGTGCCTACGGGTAACAACACATGACGAGGGACAGCAGAAGGTGCCTACTGTTAACAACACATGACGAGGGACAGCAGAAGGTGCCTACTGGTAACAACACATGACGAGGGACAGCAGAAGGTGCCTACTGGTAACAACACATGACGAGGGACAGCAGAAGGTGCCTACTGGTAACAACACATGACGAGGGACAGGAGATGGTGCCTACTGGTAACAACACATGACGAGGGACAGCAGAAGGTGCCTACTGGTAACAACACATGACGAGGGACAGCAGAAGGTGCCTACTGGTAACAACACATGACGAGGGACAGCAGAAGGTGCCTACTGGTAACAACACATGACGAGGGACAGCAGAAGGTGCCTACTGGTAACAACACATGACGAGGGACAGCAGAAGGTGCCTACTGGTAACAACACATGACGAGGGACAGCAGAAGGTGCCTACTGGTAACAACACATGACGAGGGACAGCAGAAGGTGCCTACTGGTAACAACACATGACGAGGGACAGCAGAAGGTGCCTACTGGTAACAACACATGACGAGGGACAGCAGAAGGTGCCTACTGGTAAAAACACATGACGAGGGACAGCAGAAGGTGCCTACTGGTAAAAACACATGACGAGGGACAGCAGATGGTGCCTACTGGTAACAACACATGACGAGGGACAGCAGATGGTGCCTACTGGTAACAACACATGACGAGGGACAGCAGAAGGTGCCTACTGGTAACAACACATGACGAGGGACAGCAGAAGGTGCCTACTGGTAACAACACATGACGAGGGACAGCAGAAGGTGCCTACTGGTAACAACACATGACGAGGGACAGCAGAAGGTGCCTACTGGTAACAACACATGACGAGGGACAGCAGAAGGTGCCTACTGGTAACAACACATGACGAGGGACAGCAGAAGGTGCCTACTGGTAACAACACATGACGAGGGACAGCAGAAGGTGCCTACTGGTAACAACACATGACGAGGGACAGCAGATGGTGCCTACTGGTAACAACACATGACGAGGGACAGCAGAAGGTGCCTACTGGTAACAACACATGACGAGGGACAGCAGAAGGTGCCTACTGGTAACAACACATGACGAGGGACAGCAGAAGGTGCCTACTGGTAACAACACATGACGAGGGACAGCAGAAGGTGCCTACTGGTAACAACACATGACGAGGGACAGCAGAAGGTGCCTACTGGTAACAACACATGACGAGGGACAGCAGAAGGTGCCTACTGGTAACAACACATGACGAGGGACAGCAGATGGTGCCTACTGGTAACAACACATGACGAGGGACAGCAGATGGTGCCTACTGGTAACAACACATGACTAGGGACAGCAGAAGGTGCCTACTGGTAACAACACATGACGAGGGACAGCAGATGGTGCCTACTGGTAACAACACATGACGAGGGACAGCAGAAGGTGCCTACTGGTAACAACACATGACGAGGGACAGCAGAAGGTGCATACTGGTAACAACACATGACGAGGGACAGCAGATGGTGCCTACTGGTAACAACACATGACGAGGGACAGCAGATGGTGCCTACTGGTAACACATGACGAGGGACAGCAGATGGTGCCTACTGGTAACAACACATGACGAGGGACAGCAGAAGGTGCCTACTGGTAACAACACATGACGAGGGACAGCAGAAGGTGCCTACTGGTAACAACACATGACGAGGGACAGCAGATGGTGCCTACTGGTAACAACACATGACGAGGGACAGCAGATGGTGCCTACTGGTAACACATGACGAGGGACAGCAGATGGTGCCTACTGGTAACAACACATGACGAGGGACAGCAGAAGGTGCCTACTGGTAACAACACATGACGAGGGACAGCAGAAGGTGCCTACTGGTAACAACACATGACGAGGGACAGCAGATGGTGCCTACTGGTAACAACACATGACGAGGGACAGCAGATGGTGCCTACTGGTAACAACACATGATGAGGGACAGCAGAAGGTGCCTACTGGTAACAACACATGGCGAGGGACAGCAGAAGGTGCCTACTGGTAACAACACATGACGAGGGACAGCAGAAGGTGCCTACCACATAGTAAAAAAAAGAGTGCACCAAACTGCATCTATAGCGATGTGAAAGACTCATTACAGGAAGCACGTGTGGTGCAAGCAGTTATGTTAATTTTCATACAGGTGCGACTAATGTGCAAAAATCAGTACAAATCAGCAAGGGACAAATACTCTTTATGACATTGTTATTTTAAAATAAATTGCTTTAAAAAATGTAACACAATTGTCTTGCACAAACGGACTTGCACAAAAAATAAAACAATTTATGTTTACCTGATAAATTCATTTCTTTTATGGCATTGAGGGTCCACGATCCATTACCCCGGGAATCCCCCTTCCTGGCCACTAGTGGGAGACAAATATTCCCAAACCCCAAGAGCTCTAAAACCCTCCACTTACTAGAAACTACTCTGACATATAGACAAACAAGAAAGGTACAAAAAGTAATGAGCAAAAAGGCAGCAGGGAAAAAAGTAAGCTACCACCAGAAGAAAACACAGGGTGGGGTCTCGTGGACTCTCACCACCATGAAATAAATGAATTTATCAGGTAAGCATAAATTACGTTTTCTTTCATACAGGTGGTGAGAGTCCACAAACCATTACTTCTGGGAACTAATCACCCAAGCAGTGCAGTCCTCAAGTAATGAGGGTGGGACAAGCATGATATAATTTTTTTCTCTTTTTTTCATAATATTCAGATTGATAATAACAAAATGACATCAGGAACAGCAGCCTGGAGGACTTTCCTACCAGAGGCTGCCTCAGAAGAAGCAGAAAAATAAAAAAGTATTAAGGAAGAATAAGTCGCTGCTTTGCACATCTGATCCACAGAGGACTCATTCTTAAAGGACCAAGATGTGGCAGCTGATCTGGTTGAATGGGCAGCAACTCATTTAGGGGGAGACTGACCCACTGAATGGTAAAGGTGCGCCATATTGAAACAGGAGTTTAATATTAGATTGATAATGCTTCAAACCTTAAATCCTAGAGCTCAGCATTCCACCCGGCTCTGTGGGGTTTTTTTTGTGTCCACAACGTCATCAATTACTAGTGGGAATATCACTCCTGGCCAGCAGGAGGAGGCAAAGAGCACCACCACAGTAAAGTTGTTAAATGTCACTCCCCTACCCACAATCCCCAGTTATTCAACCAAAGGGAAATGGAAAAAAGGAATAACACAAAGGTGTAAAGGTGCCTGAGGTTTACACAAAAAATAACTGTCAAATTATGGGTGGGGTCGTGGACTCTCCATATCCGGAAATACATTTTTTTATCAGGTAAGCATAAATATTTTTTTCTTTCCTAAGATATGGAAAGTCCACAACGTCATCAATTACTAGTGGGAACCAATAACCAAGCTGGAAGACTCAGATGACTAGGGAGGGAAAACAAGACAGGGAACCTAAACAGAAGGCACCACCGCTTTAGGGCTTTAGGAACCTTTCTACCAAAAGGCAAAATAATCAGTTGCAGCCTTACAAATCTGTTGAAAGCCCAAGAAGAGGAGACAGCCCTCGTGGAATGAGCTGTAATTCTCTCAGGAGGCTGTTGACCAGCAGTCTCATAAGCAAAACGAATAATACTTCTCAACCAGAGGGAAAAAGAAGTAGCAGAAGCTTTCTGACCCTTACATTTTCCAGAGAAACAGACAAACAGGGCAGAGAACTGGCGAAAATCCTTACTCACCTGTAGGAAGAATTTTAGAACACACACAACATCCAAATTGTGCAACAAATGTTCCTTATTAGAAGAAGAATTGAGACAGAGAGGAGGATTTCTATCTGAAAACACTTTAGGAAGAATCCGAACTTAGTATACAGGACCACCTTACCCGCATGAAAGATAAGGTAAGGCGAATCACACGGCAAAGCCGAGAGTTCAGAGACTCTCCAAGCAGAAGAAATAGCAATGAGAAAAAAACCTTCCAAGATAACTTATATCAAAGGAATGCAGTGGCTCAAACAGAGCCTGCTGCAAAACTTAAAGAACAAGGAAAAGGCTCCAAAGATGAGCAACAGGTTTAAACATAGGCCTGATTCTGACCAGGGCCTGACAAAAAGATAGAGCATCTGGCACATCCTGCCAGACGCTTGAGAACAAAATAGATAATGCAGAAATCTGACCTATCAGAGAACGGACTGACAATCCTTTCTCCAGACCTACCTGGAGAAAATACAAAATTCTAGGAATTCTGACCCTACTCCAAGAGTAGCCCTTTGATTCATACCAATAAAAGGTATTTACGCCATACCTTATAGAAAATCTTACAAGAAACAGGCTTGCGAGCCTAGATCAAAGTCTAAATGACCGATTCAAAAAATCCATGCTTAGACAGGACTAAGCATTCAATCTCCAAGCTATCAACTTCAGAGAAACAAGATATGGATGGAGGAATGGACAATGATTTAGAAGGTCCTTTCTGAGATGCAACCTCCAAGGTGGCAGAGAGGATATCTTCACTAGGTCTGCATACCAGATTCTGCAAGGCCATGCAGAAGCTATGAGAATTACTGATGCTCTCTCCTGTTTGATACGAGCAATGACTCGTGTAAGGAGCGCAAACAGAGAAAACAGATATTAGACCTAAACCCCCCCAAAAAAATGCTAGACAACAACTGTCAGAGCGGCCAAAGGAACTCTTGACCAAGAAAAAACCTTGAAAATTTGGAATTCTGCCAAAACGCCATCAGAAACAACTCCAGCGACCCCCACCTGAGGTTGAACCTGGAGAACACCTCCAGATGAAGAGCCCACTCCCCAGAATGAGATGTCAGTCTGCTCAGAAAAACCACCTCCCAGTAGTCAACTCCTGGAATGTGAATGGCAGACAGAAAATTGTGAGCTACCGCTCACTGAATAATCCATGCCACCTGCTTCATGGCTAAGAAACTCAAAGTTCCTCCATGGCTCCAGAATAATGTGCCCTGAGACAGATGCTCCTGAGAAAACCACCACAACAGAAAATATCCTTTTAACTGGTCTAGATCTAATCCACTGGGACAGATCCGAATGGTCTTCGTTCCATTGTCTGAGAAAGCATAACTACAGAATTCGTAAATGGAATCGAGCAAAGGGAATGATGTCCATGAAGCGACCATCAGACCAATTACCTCTATACATTGAGCAACTGATGGCCAAACAGTAGACTGTAAAGAGAGGCAGAAAAAAAGAATCTCAGATTTTCTGACCTCTGACAAAAAAATTCTTAGAAATAGGGAATCTATTATGGTCCCTAAGAAAAAACACCCTAGTAGCTAGAACAAGGAAACTCTTCTCCAGATTTACTTTTCATCCGTGATAACGTAGAAAAGACAACAAGATCTCTACATGAGAGTTCGATTGTTGAAAATATGATGCCTGAACCAATATGTCATCCAGGTAGAACGCCACTACAATTCTCCGAAAACTGAAGCTCCCAGAACCATTGAGAAGACACTGGGATCTGGGCAAGAACGAATGGAAGAGCCACAAACTGAAAGTGCTTGAGAAGAAAAGTGAAATTTAGGAATTAGTGACGATCCCTGAAGATGGGACATGAAGATATGCGTCCTTCCGATCTACGGTCGACTTGAACTGGCCCTCTTGTACAAAAGGAAAAATGGAACGAATAGTTTCCATTTAAAAAGGACGATACCCTGAGAAACTAGTTAAGGCACTTTAGATCTAAAATGGGTCGAAAAGCTCCCTCTTTTTTGGGAACCACAAACAGATTTGAATAGAATCCTAGACCCTGTTCCCTTACTGGAGGTGCCGTACAGATAGCTAGGTGCTGGACAGATAGCTCAGCATGCTAAGGCACTGTGGCTGAGCTCTGTAGCAACCCAAGGGTTGCAGGTTCGATCCTCGGCGAGGTCGACTCAGCCTTTCATCCTTCCAAGTTCGATAAAATGAGCAGCGCCTTGAGACCCTTAAGGGTGATTAGCTGCGCTTTACAAGTACCAAATACATACATACATTACAAGTACCCAATAAAACAATCACTCCCAGGGAGGAAAGGTCCAGAACGCAGTTCAAGAATGCCTCTATTACCTGGACTGCAGATAAACTTGAGAGGGGGAATCTGTCCCAAGGAGGGAAAGTTTTTAATTCTATTTTGTAGCCCTGAGATACAATATACACAGCCCAAGGATCCGGGAAATCCCGAACCCACGCTTGACAAAACAGGGTAAGTCTGCCCCCACTTGATCCAATACTGGCAATAAGGAGTAACTGGCACATCCTTCGAGATTGCAACTCACACATTGATAAGTTTAGTGAATTTCCCCTTATGGCCTACAGAAGGGTCAAAAACTTACGTGACCACCTCATTAAAAGGGACGTTGGCACAGAGAGAAGGGATACACAAACCTTTATTGGTAGTAAGAGAAATGGAAGTTATCCCTGCTTAGGGTGTGTAAGTTGCAACTCAATTATAAAAGGCCCAAATTTCTACCATCCTCATAATGGAAAATGTTACAATATCAGGGGGTTTCATACTTGCGATAGTAACTGTAATATACGTAATAAAAAGTGTCCGTGTTCCATGTATTACTTGGGTGAGACTACACAAAAGATAAAAAGACAGACTGAGCCAGCATCGCGCAAATATTAGAAAAAAGAACTTAGAGGCACCCCTTTCGAAACATTTTCTTGAACAAGGTCAAAGCATCAGCCAGCTACGCTGGCAAATCATACAACAAATTCCAATCCAACGTAATGGTATGAATAGGAAAAAATCCTAAAACAACAAGAAATGAAATGGATTTATAAGTTGGAAACCCTTATCCCCAAAGGGTTAAATAGGGATTTTGACTTAAGTTGCTATATTTAAACAGTTTTTTGAAATATATATTTACTGATGATATATAAGTCAAGATTTAACCTATAGTCACTGAAAAGGGTAATAAAATCGGTAAATAAAATAAAATGACAACAATAAAAGCAATAATATACGCATTCTCATTTTTAGTTAGGCAACATTTAAGCACATTTTTAAAATCAACTTTTATGTATGGCTCATGGTGTAAAACTTTAACTATGTGTTTAATAAAAATTAATTAACATATAGAAATAAACCAATTAAAGGTAATTTATAAGTATCATACATTATATAGAAAGCAAAGTTGTGAAATTCATCTAAAGAGTGCTAGAGAACAAAGTTGATATATATTGTTAAAATTATACTGATGTCTTGTTTAGCCTGATACATTGTTTTTAAATCATACACACAAGTAATTGAATGACGTAAAAATGAATAACCACTAGAGGGAGTGCTAACTCTCTACACAGAACCATTGTGGCGCCAAAATAGGTTTAAAAGGATCATAACTTGTAGTGTATATTTAGCATGACTAAGGGGTTAAACTCCAAATAAAGTGTTTTGAAAGTTTATACAGTGCTGGTGTCACATTTTCAAGAGAGTCTTAGGAGCAGCAGCGGGCTTTTTGGATTGGGTCTACAGACTGACTTAGATTGGGTAAAATTCCCTTCCTGCTTTGAGGAAGAAGAATAAGCGGGGGGTCCTCCTTTAAAGTTCTGAAAGGAACGAAAATTATTCTGTTTACCCCTCATTTTAACCGACTTATCCTGAGGTAGAGCATGGCCTTTACCTCCTGTAATATCAGAAATTATTTCCTTCAATTCTGGCCCGAAAAGGGTCTTACCTTTAAAGGAAATAGCTAAAAGCTTATGTTTTGATGACACAACAGCAGACCAAGATTTGAGCCATAACCCTCTACGTGCTAAAATAGCAAATCCTGCATTCTTTGCCGCTAATTTAGCAATTTGAAAAGCGGCATCAGTAATAAAAGAATTAGCTAGCTTGAGAGCCTTAATTCTATCTAAGAAGTCATCTAATGGAGTCTCAACCTTAAGAGACTCTTCTAGAGCCTCAAACCAAAAAGCTGCTGCAGTAGTTACTGGAACAATGCAAGCCATAGGTTGTAAAAGAAATCCCTGATTAACAAATAATTTCTTTAGTAGACCCTCTAATTTCTTATCCATAGGATCCTTGAAAGCACAACTATCCTCAATGGGTATAGCAGTACGCTTAGCTAGGGTAGATATAGCTCCCTCTACCTTAGGGACCGTTTGCCATGAGTCCCGAATGTAAGTAGGAACTTCCAAATATTTATCCATTTTACACAATTTCTCTGGAGGAATCACAATAGGATCACAATCATCCAGAGTCGCTAAAACCTCCCTAAGTAACAGGCGGAGGTGTTCAAGCTTAAATTTAAATGACATAGCATCTGAATCTGTCTGAGGTAAAACATTCCCTGAATCTGAAATTTCACCCTCAGACAGTAATTCCCTGATCCCCAACTCAGAGCACTGTGAGGGAACATTGGAAATAGCTAATAAAGCATCAGAGAATTCAGTATTTACATTAATACCTGACCTACTGCGTTTACCCTGTAACACTGGTAATTTAGACAATACCTCTGTAAGGGTAGTTGACATAACTGCAGCCATCTCCTGCAGAGTAAAGGAATTAGACGCACTAGAAGTACTAGGCGTCGCTTGTGTGGACATAAAAGGTTGTGACACTTGGGGAGAATTGGATGACATATCCTGATTCTCTTCAGACTGAGAATCATCCTTAGGCACACTTTCTTGACCAAATATATGGTCTTTACAATGTAAGGCTCTTTCAGTACAAGAGTTACACAATGTTAGAGGGGGTTGCACAATAGCTTCTGAACACATAGAACAATGAGATTCCTCAATGTCAGACATGTTGAACAGACAAGTAATAACCACAAAAGTTGTTTAAACACTTATTTATTGCATAAAATAAACTTTAGAAAAAACGTGTACTGCGCCTTTAAGAAAAGAAAAAGTGAACAATTTTTCCAAAATGCTCAAAAAAACGTTAAATTAACTCAAAATTTAACATAAGATCGTTTGTTTATCCTAAAATTGACTGCACCCTGAAGCAAGGGCAGAAAATAAGGCTCTAAAGTACTTATATCAATAATTAGTCATTTTATAGACAAAAATACCCTCTGCACCTGCTGTGGCGCCTACTTGCCCCCAGGGTACTTCGAAATAACTTTCCAACACTTCAGACCAGCTTGCACAGTCCAGGAGCCACCGGAGTTACTGCTTGCTGCTGCCTAGCCTGAAGGAAGTGCGCATCTGAGCGCGCAAAAATAGGCCATGCCCCTTGAGGTCAATGCCAAAGTAGGCCCAAACACAACCGCATGGAAAGCGGTTTCACACTTAAGTTTAAACAGCTAATGCCTACAACCCCTCAAATGCACCAGTAAACAAACATATGCATGACAGAAATAAAAACGTTACATATCGTTTTTCTTTGAATGCCCATAGTGTCACACAATGCCCATAAGTCAACCATTAAATACAAACAGGGACTCCAGTAATACCCTTTATATAAAATAGGAATACTGCTTACCCCATTCCCATACAGGGAAATAAATGCCAGCCAGTTCTGATATATCAAGTCTCCTCAGAATAAAAAAGGCTGCACATACCTTAATGCTGCTTGTAGCATGAAACCGGTCTCCACACTGAAGATGTCTCATGGTTACCTTCAGAAGTCTTGTGGGAACCAGCGTGGATCTTAGTTACAACTGCTAAGATCATCAACCTCAGGGCAGAAATCTTCTTCCATATCCCCCTGAGGAAAATAGTACTCACCGGTACCATTTAAAATAACAAACTTCTTAATTGAAGAAACTAACACCTCACTTTACCATGTCTTCCTAGTATAACACAGGCAAAGAGAATGACTGGAGGTGGAGGGGAAGGGAGGGGCTATATATAAAGCTCTGCTGTGGTACTCTTTGCCACTTCCTGTCAGCAGGAGGTTAATATCCCACAAGTAAGGATGAAATCCGTGGACTCGTCATATCTTTGTAAAAGAAAGGAGATTCACAAGATAGAGCAGATAATTCAGAAACTCTTCTGGCAGAAGAGATGGCCAAAAGAAACAACACTTTCCAAGTAATTTAATGTCCAAAGAATGCATAGGCTCAAATGGAGGAGCCTGTAAAGCCTTCAAAACCAAATTAAGACTCCAAGGAAGAGAGATTGATTTAATAATAGGCTTGATATGAACCAAAGCCTGAACAAAACAGTGAATGTCAGGAAGCTTAGCAATCTTTCTGTGAAATAAAACAGAAAGAGCAGAGATTTGTCCTTTCAAAGAACTTGCAGACAAACCCTTATCCAAACCATCCTGAAGAAACTGTAAAATTATAGAAATACTAAAAGAATGCCAAGAGAATTTATGAGAACACCATGAAATAGAAGTCTTCCAAACTCGATAATAAATCTTTCTAGAAACAGATTTACAAGCCTGTAACATAGTATTAATCACTGAATCAGAGAAACCTCTATGACTTAGTACTAAGCGTTCAATTTCCATAACTTCAAATTTAATGATTTGAGATCCTGGTGGAAAAACGGACCTTGAGACAGAAGGTCTAGCCTTAATGGAAGTGGCCAAGGTTGGCAACTGGACATCCGAACAAGATCCGCATACCACAACCTGTGTGGCCATGCTGGAGCCACAAGCAGCACAAACGATTGCTCCATGATTGAAAATCACTCTTGGAAGAACTAGAGGCGGAAAAATATAGGCAGGTTGATAACTACAAGGTGTCAATCCATCCACTGCCTCCGCCTGAGGATCCCTGGACCTTGACAGGTACCTGGGAAGTTTCTTGTTTAGATGAGAAGCCATCAGATCTATTTCTGGAAGCCCCCACATCTGAACGATTTGAAAAAACACATCTGGGTGAAGAGACCACTCTCCCGGATGTAAAGTCTGACGACTGAGATAATCCGCTTCCCAATTGTCTATACCTGGGATATGGACTGCAGAAATTAGACAGGAGCTGGATTCCGCCCAGCAAGTATCCGAGATACTTCTTCCATAGCTGTGAGTCCCACCCTGATGATTGACATATGCCACAGTTGTGATATTGTCTGTCTGAAAACAAATAAACGGTTCTCTCTTCAAGAGATGCCAAATCTGAAGAGCCCTGAAATCTCACGGAGTTCCAAAATATTGATTGGTAATCTCGCCTCTTGAGATTTCCAAACCCCTTGTGCTGTCAGAGATCCCTAGACAGCTCCACGTGGGTTCACTGGAATGTGTGAGAGAAAGAAACTTCACACAGGCGGTCTTACTCTGAAACCTATCCTGTGCCCCTGAGAGACAATGTTCGGAATCCAATGATTTTGGACAGAATTTATCCAAACATCCTTGAAAAATTTTAGTCTGCCCCCTACCAGCTGAGCTGGAATGAGGGCCGCACCTTCATGCGGACTTGGGGGCTGGTTTAGATCTCTTAAATGGCTTGGATTTATTCCAGACTGAGGAAGGCTTCCAAATGGAAACAGATTCCTTAGGGGAAGGATTAGGTTTCTGTTCCTTATTATGTCGAAAGGAACGAAAACGGTTAGAAGCTTTAAATTTACCCTTAGATTTTTTATCCTGAGGTAAAAAAGCCCCCTTCCCCCCAGTAACAGTTGAAATTATAGAATCCAACTAAAAACCAAACAATTTATTACCTCGGCAAGAAAGAGATAGCAACGTCGATTTAGAAGTCATATCAGCATTCCAAGATTTAAGCCATAAAGCTCTTCTAGCTAAAATAGCTAAAGACATATATCTAACATCAATTCTGATTATATAAAAAATTGCATCACAAACAAAATTATTAGCATGTTGAATTAACTTAACAATGCTATACATATCATGGTCTGATACTTGTTGCGCTAAAGTTTCCAACCAAAATTTGAAGCAGCTGCAACATCAGCCAAAGAAATAGCAGGCCTAAGAAGATGACCTGAACATAAATAAGCCTTCCTTAGATAAGATTCAAGTTTCCTATCTAAAGGATCGTTAAAAGAAGTACTGTCTTCCGTAGGAATAGTAGTACGTTTAGCAAGAGTAGAGATGGCCCCATCAACCTTGGGGATCTTTTCCCAAAACTCTAATCTATCAGTAGGCAAAGGAACCAAATTTTTAAACCTTGAAGGAGGAGTAAAAGAAGTACCCAGTCTATTCCATTCCTTTGAAATCATATCTGAAATAGCATCAGGAACTGGAAAAACCTCTGGAATAACCACATGAGGTTTATAAACCAAGTTTAAACATTTACTAGTTTTAGTATCAAGAGGACTAGACTCCTCTATATCTAATGCAATCAATACTTCCTTTAATAAAGAACAAATATACTCCATTTTAAATAAATACGAAGATTTGTCAGTGTCAATATCTGAGGCAGGATCCTCTGAATCAGACAGATCCTCATCAGAGATAGATAAATCAGTATGTTGTCGGTCATTTGAAAATTCATCAACTGTATGAGAAGTTTTAAAAGACCTTTTACATTTATTAGAAGGCGGAATGGCAGACAAAGCCTTCTGAATGGAATCAGAAATAAATTCTCTCAAATTGACAGGAATATCCTGAACATTAGATGTTGATGGACCAGCAACAGGTAATGCAACACTACTGATGAAAATATTCTCTGCATGTAAAAGTTTATCATGACAACTATTACAAACCACAGACGGAGGAACATTTACTACAAGCTTACAACAAATGCACTTAGCTTTGGTAGAACCAATATCAGGCAGCAGGATTCCAGTAGTAGATTCTGAAACAGGATCTGCAAAATTTTAAGAACTAGATTTAAACTCCAAGGAGGAGCAGAACAAAAGACTGAACATTAGGAAGCTCAGCAAGCCTCTTGTGCAATAAAACAGATAGAGCCAACAAAACTTTTGGAGAACGACCATAACAGAAATAGAAACAATACTAGACACCCCATTTCGCCTGGACCCCTTGGTGTGGTTACTAAATAAATCCCCTAAGATTAAACACAAACCTTATGAAAAATTGTTTTATATCATGACAAACAGTGTGAACTATTTAATAGCTAAAAATTGGAATAGTAAATTTAACATTGTCTGCCAGATGTCTTGGAAAGAAGAGTCTATTGTTGGACGGAAGTTGGATCTGCTTTAATATGATAGACAATGTCAAGATTGCATGGTCAGATATGACTATTTCCTTAATATCTGTAGTCATGTCTAGGTTTAACATATTTTCAGATACAAAAAAATAATCTATTCGAGACATTGTTTGGTGTGCTTTAGATTCACAAGAGAAGCATCTTACGTCTGGGTTATGAATGCGCCAAATATCCTTAATGTGGAGTAGACTAATAAAGTTTTTAAAAATTTTGGACTCTTGTTTACTATTTTTGTTCAGTGATGGTTTAAGCCTATCTAAGGTCGGGTAGACAGTTAAATTGAAATCCCCTGCAATAATCAGATTTTTTGAGTAAAGATGCAGTAATTTCCTCTGGAGATTAGCCCAGAAATTTTCATCCAGGTTATTAGGGGCATAGATATTGCAAAAGTTGAAAAGCATACCTTCTATCATTACCTGCATAATGAGGAATCTTTCATCTGGGTCTAGTTCGGAGCTTAAGATGTTATATTGCAATCTTTTATTAAAAAGGATTGCCACACCTTTTTTCCTGGCTTTACATGGGGTACCCACTACTGCACCTACCCATCCTACTTTTAGTTTAGTAAGTTCTATTTCATGTAAATGTGTCTCCTGTAAAAACACTATGTCTGGCTTGTATCTGTTTAAATGTGAGATTATTTTTTTTCGTTTTTGAGGCGATGTGATACCGCCGACATTCCATGTCGCTAGATTAAGTTTAGGAATCATTAAAGTAGGGGTCTAGGGTGTATAAAAAGAGAGAGTACCAAATTTCTTTTCCCCTACTCTCATTCCCAGAAAAAGAAGAGGGGACTAGTAGAGAGGGGCCAGTGGGCGAGAGAGAGGGAGGAGTGGAGGGGACGAGAGAGAGGGAGGAGAGAGAGGGAGAGGAGAGGAGAAAAAAAAAAAACACATATGAAGGAAGAAAATATACACATCTGGAGTACTCATATAGTTTATAAGTCATGAATGACAATTTTAAGTTTAAAAGAACATAAGATAATAAAAAAAAAAACAAGCTTAAATAGCTGCATATTAACATCTATCATTCTTAGGGTTTTTTTTTTTCATTTTTCCCCCCTTTTCCTTTCCTACCCCTTTTCTTTCCTGTTCTCCCTTGGCTTAGGGATAGCATATATTTAGTCAAGATAGTATGAACCCCTTTTTTTTTGCAAAGTCCCTGACTTCACCTGGCGAACTCAGCAGTATAGATTCGTTACCTTCAAATATTTTTATTTTGGCAGGATAGATGACAGTAGCTTTGATGCCATTGGCAATCAATTTAGTACAAAGGGGCGAGATTTCTTTACGTTTTTGTGTAGTTTCTGACGAAAAATCTTGAAAAATTAAAATTGGTTTCTCATTTATTGTGAAGGGGATTTTTTTCCTGTAGTACTGCAAAATGCTGAGTTTATCCTGGTAGTTCAGGAGCTTTGCAATCACTGGTCTATTTTTAAGTGTGCCATCAGGAAAGGTTTTGGGGGTTCCTATGCGATGCGCCCTCTCAACTGCGAGCGGAAGTAAGCTAGGGTCCACACCGAGTTCCTGTGGTAGTCTAGTTGATATAAATTCAAGGAGATCTTGGTACGCGCTAGATTCGGGGACACCAATAACTCTGATGTTATTGCGTCTAGCGCGATCTTCGATCTCGTTCAATTTATACTGGATATTAACTAGTTGTGTTGTTTGTTCTTGTATGATTGTTGCTTGATGGTTATTGGTATCTTCTAAATCTGATATGCGTTGTTCAGCCTCATTTAATCTATGTGTAAAATGTTTAAGTTCACTAGCAAGATTGGATATGTCAAGTTTCAGCTGATCAAACTGTGGGATCATGAGGTCAGAAATTTGCTTAACAATATCTTGTGGTTCTGTTGCTATCGTATCCAATGTATTAGTATTATGAGCTAGGTTTGTTGAGTTATCAACACTGGTTCTGGCCCTCCTGTCTCTTGACTTAGGCGGCATATTAGGAGAGTGTGTTTTAAGATTAGTCATGAATTTGTCCATGAAAGGTGAGTGCAGAAGGTGGGAGCAGTGAGCAAAAGAAGAAGATTGAAAAAGGTGAGAAAAAATAATAAAAGAAAAATAAAGAAGAAATGCCAAATGGCCAAAAAGTGAGGTGTTTGTAGTGGAATTTAGCTATGCAAACAGGAGAGGGCTAGAGTGCCCGTTTATATTTTTAACAACTGTGGACGATAGACCAAGGTGAAACAGTAAGTGTGTATATTAATATAAGCGGAAGTGCATGTGATTATATAGAGTGAACCTCAGAGGTACCTAAACAATCTCCTAGTGAGAGAACAAGAAATCTCTAAGAGAAGTTACAGGGAAGTGTGGGGAAAAAAAAGAAAAAAAAAAAAGCTTTGTGTGTTTACATATCTATGTGAATATATATATACCTATATACAAGTTATCTGCCCCTGTTTTTTATTTTATCTTTATACCTTCTCAATTTCTCAAATTAAGAATGTTGGGGTTCGTGATCGTGTATTATAGTGGACAAATCCCTTTTTTCCTTTTTATTCCCTCTCCTTCTTTATATATTTTTCCCCTCTCCCCCCCCTCCCCTCTCCTCTATCTTCCCAGTCAAATAAGCAGAAAAGCAGGTGTGACAAAAAAGAACATAAATTGACTACTATACAATCTAGGGTTCAACACAGGACCAAGAACCTCTTTGCCAGTATTGTTGCAAATGTAACAGCCTATTAACCAACCGCAGCAAGAAAGAAAAAAAAGGAGAAGAGAGAGAGAAGAAGAAGAAAAAAAAACAAGAGAGGAAACAACAGAGATAACTGAGTAAATAAGATAATGCGGTAGTCAGATATGCTTATATCAGTGACTAGATCAGGTAGCAAGTCAGAGTAGTGTCCAACACTTATTGGGGTCCCAAAAACCGCTACACAGTCAAAGAGGTTAAATAAACCGCTACACAGTCAAAGAGAGTTAAATTTAAAGCGTGGCTGAAAATAAAATGGAAAGAGTTTTTTTATATAAATGCCTCCCCGTATATACACACTGAAACATTATGGGAATCATTTAAGGCCGTAATTAGGGGTGAGATTAAAGCATACCTAATTATACAAAAAAGGAAAAGTATAATGCGGGATAACCAGCTTGCTAACCAGTTACGTAATGCTTATAATATGTACATTAGTGACCCATCAAGGAAACTCTGGGAAAAGTATCAAGTGGTTAAAAAAGAAAGAGAAATCTTTCTAACACAAAAAAGCGCTCAAGATACACTCAGATCTAGGTTTTTCTATTATAGACATGGAGGGAAAGCAGGGAAATTTTTGGCTAATTTAACTAAATCAAAAGAAAAGAAATCCACGATTGAAGCGATCAAATCTACGTCTGGTAGAGTTATTAAAAGTGAGGATATTACCAGCTTAGTTACAAATTATTTTCAAGATCTTTATTCGGAAGAGAAAATAGATACACTGAGTAAAAATAATTTTTGGCATAAGATTAAAATTCCAAAAATATCGGATGAACAAAGAGATGCTGAATGCTCCTATTACTCTCAATGAAGTACTAAATGCAATAAAGAAAGCAACAACTAATAAAGCTGCAGGGCCTGACCAGCTCCCTATAGAATTGTATAAAATACTGTCAGATGATATTGGTCAAACTCTGGTCTCTCTTTTCAATAGTTATTATCTGGAAAAAAAAATATGTTCTAGATATTTCGCCGCATCACAAATAGTTCTTATCCTCAAGAAAGGTAAGGACAAAGAACAGATATCTTCATACAGACCGATATTGCTCCTTAACAGCGATTATAAGATTCTGATGAGTATTATTGCGGATCGCTTAAAATCTTTTATCGGGCTCTTGATATATAAGGACCAGGTTGGGTTTATGTCAGGCAGGATTGCTACACGGAACTTACGGAAACTACAATTAATTTTAAACCAGTCCTGTCTGCATAAAAACCCAACATCGGATGCCGCCCTAAAATTAATTGATGCAGAAAAAGCCTTCGACTCCATCTCTTGGGATCACCTGTTCACAGCTCTCCCAGGATTTGGAGTCGAGGGGGCGTTTGTCGATTTTATTCGAACAATTTATAAATCCTCAACCTCATCTGTTCTGGTCAACGGTACCCCCACTACATACTTCCCATTGAATAAAGGTGTACGACAGGGATGTCCATTATCCCCTTACCTTTTTAATTTAGCATTAGAACCACTTGTAATATCCATAAGAAAAGAGATTGAAGGGATCAACTTGGGACATAGGAAAGTCACCACACTTCTATATGCTGATGACCTACTAGTCCTGACCGCTAACACTGCTAAGTATATTCCTTTACTAATCCATATCCTTCAAGAATTTAGTGCATTCTCAGGCTACAAAGTCAACACTCATAAATCAGAAATTTTTTGGTTAAGCAAAAACAAAGAATCATACCGGCAACATCATTTTAAAGAAGCTAAATTTAACTTTGTTTACCTGGGGATTAAACTTTCTAAAAACTATAATGAATGGTATGAACTTAATTATATACCAATCATTACTAAGATTAGGCAGGATTTAGATACTTGGTCGAAATTTTACCTAACTTTATCTGGCAAAATTAATATAATCAAGATGGTGATCTTCCCTAAGCTCCTTTATTTAATGCAAAATCTCCCAGTTATTATAAAGCAAAAAGATATAAAACTACTCAATCAGTTATTTGCACAATTTATCTGGGGGGAAAAAAGAAGGTCCATCGGATTAACAAGACTGGCTTTGCCTAGACAATATGGGGGATTGAGCTTCCCAGATATCGAGATTTATAATCTAGTATGCATCTCTAAAATTGCAATTGAATGGCTAACAAATGCAGAATATATAGTTGACCAGAAATTGGAAACAATTTTAACCAGACCCTATTCTTTAAAAGCATTATTGCATTGTAATATGAATAAATGTCCAACTAAAATTAAACTTTTAACAACTATTTATAGTGTAATTAGGGCCTGGCAGAAACTTCTTAAAAAAACTCATATTAATTATAAATTCTCCAAATATCTAACAATTACGGGCAACCCTAATTTCCCAGCAGCATTGAATTCTCGTACCTTCAATACCTGGGCGCAACAGGGCTTAATATATATAGATCAGCTAAGAGAAAGGGGCTCAGGGGCATGTAGATCACTACAGGATTTAGCTACTGAATATGCGATTTCAAAAAAAGATTTCTTCCCATACATCCAAGCCCGTCATTTCTTAAAGGAATTTTCATTCGATCCTTCAGATGAATGTGCATGGAATATCCTACAGATACCTATTAATTTCTTTAAAATAGGGAAATATAACGTAACTTCACTATATAAAGCAATTATGCTAGAGTATGGGAAGAAAAATTTGGAGCATATTGCCAAAAATTGGCAGGTGTCACCAGAAATTATACATAAAAGCTTTACTAAGATTAGGCAGGATTTAGATACTTGGTCGAAATTTTACCTAACTTTATCTGGCAAAATTAATATAATCAAGATGGTGATCTTCCCTAAGCTCCTTTATTTAATGCAAAATCTCCCAGTTATTATAAAGCAAAAAGATATAAAACTACTCAATCAGTTATTTGCACAATTTATCTGGGGGGAAAAAACATAATTTATGCTTACCTGATAAATTCCTTTCTTCTGTAGTGTGATCAGTCCACGGGTCATCATTACTTCTGGGATATTACTCCTCCCCAACAGGAAGTGCAAGAGGATTCACCCAGCAGAGCTGCATATAGCTCCTCCCCTCTACGTCACTCCCAGTCATTTGACCAAGGACTAACGAGAAAGGAAAAGCCAAGGGTGAAGTGGTGACTGGAGTATAAATTAAAAAATATTTACCTGCCTTAAAAACAGGGCGGGCCGTGGACTGATCACACTACAGAAGAAAGGAATTTATCAGGTAAGCATAAATTATGTTTTCTTCTGTTAAGTGTGATCAGTCCACGGGTCATCATTACTTCTGGGATACCAATACCAAAGCAAAAGTACACGGATGACGGGAGGGATAGGCAGGCTCTTTATACAGAAGGAACCACTGCCTGAAGAACCTTTCTCCCAAAAATAGCCTCCGATGAAGCATAAGTGTCAAATTTGGAAAATTTGGAAAAAGTATGAAGCGAAGACCAAGTTGCAGCCTTGCAAATCTGCTCAACAGAGGCCTCATTCTTGAAGGCCCAAGTGGAAGCCACAGCTCTAGTAGAATGAGCTGTAATTCTTTCAGGAGGCTGCTGTCCAGCAGTCTCATAAGCTAAACGAATTATGCTACGAAGCCAAAAAGAAAGAGAGGTAGCAGAAGCTTTTTGACCTCTCCTCTGCCCAAAGTAAACGACAAACAGAGAAGACGTTTGTCGAAATTCCTTAGTTGCCTGTAAGTAAAATTTTAGAGCACGGACTACATCCAGGTTGTGCAGTAGACGTTCCTTCTTCGAAGAAGGATTTGGGCACAAAGAAGGAACAACAATCTCTTGATTGATATTCCTGTTAGTCACTACCTTAGGTAAGAACCCAGGTTTAGTACGCAGAACTACCTTATCCGAATGAAAAATCAAATAAGGAGAATCACAATGTAAGGCTGATAATTCAGAGACTCTTCGAGCTGAGGAAATAGCCATTAAAAATAGAACTTTCCAAGATAACAACTTTATATCAATGGAATGAAGGGGTTCAAACGGAACGCCCTGTAAAACATTAAGAACAAGGTTTAAACTCCAAGGTGGAGCAACAGTTTTAAACACAGGCTTAATCCTGGCCAAAGCCTGACAAAAAGCCTGGACGTCAGGAACTTCTGACAGACGTTTGTGTAACAGAATGGACAGAGCTGAGATCTGTCCCTTTAATGAACTAGCAGACAAACCCTTTTCTAAACCTTCTTGTAGAAAAGACAATATCCTAGGAATCCTAACCTTACTCCAAGAGTAACCTTTGGATTCACACCAATATAGGTATTTACGCCATATCTTATGGTAAATCTTTCTGGTAACAGGCTTCCTAGCCTGTATTAAGGTATCAATAACTGACTCAGAAAACCCACGTCTTGATAAAATCAAGCGTTCAATTTCCAAGCAGTCAGCTTCAGAGAAGTTAGATTTTGATGTTTGAAGGGACCCTGTATCAGAAGGTCCTGTTTCAGAGGTAGAGACCAAGGTGGACAGGATGACATGTCCACCAGGTCTGCATACCAAGTCCTGCGTGGCCACGCAGGTGCTATTAGAATCACTGATGCTCTCTCTTGTTTGATTCTGGCAATCAATCGAGGAAGCATCGGGAAGGGTGGAAACACGTAAGCCATCCTGAAGTCCCAAGGTGCTGTCAGGGCATCTATCAGGACTGCTCCTGGATCCCTGGATCTGGACCCGTAACGAGGAAGCTTGGCGTTCTGTCGAGACGCCATGAGATCTATCTCTGGTTTGCCCCAACGTCGAAGTATTTGGGCAAAGACCTCCGGATGGAGTTCCCACTCCCCCAGATGAAAAGTCTGACGACTTAAGAAATCCGCCTCCCAGTTCTCCACGCCTGGGATGTGGATTGCTGACAGGTGGCAAGAGTGAGACTCTGCCCAGCGAATTATCTTTGATACTTCCATCATAGCTAGGGAGCTTCTTGTCCCTCCCTGATGGTTGATGTAAGCTACAGTCGTGATGTTGTCCGACTGAAACCTGATGAACCCCCGAGTTGTCAACTGGGGCCAAGCCAGGAGGGCATTGAGAACTGCTCTCAATTCCAGAATGTTTATTGGCAGGAGACTCTCCTCCTGACTCCATTGTCCCTGAGCCTTCAGAGAATTCCAGACGGCACCCCAACCTAGTAGGCTGGCGTCTGTTGTTACAATTGTCCAGTCTGGTCTGCTGAATGGCATCCCCCTGGACAGATGTGGCCGAGAAAGCCACCATAGAAGAGAATTTCTGGTCTCTTGATCCAGATTCAGAGAAGGGGATAAGTCTGAGTAATCCCCATTCCACTGACTTAGCATGCACAGTTGCAGTGGTCTGAGGTGTAAGCGTGCAAAGGGTACTATGTCCATTGCCGCTACCATTAAGCCGATTACCTCCATGCATTGAGCCACTGACGGGTGTTGAATGGAATGAAGGGTGCGGCAAGCACTTTGAAGTCTTGATAGCCTGTCCTCTGTCAGGTAAATCTTCATTTCTACAGAATCTATAAGAGTCCCCAGGAAGGGAACTCTTGTGAGTGGAACGAGTGAACTTTTCTTTTCGTTCACCTTCCATCCATGTGACCTTAGAAATGCCAGTACTAACTCTGTATGAGACTTGGCAGTTTGAAAGCTTGAAGCTTGTATCAGAATGTCGTCTAGGTATGGAGCTACCGAGATTCTCCGCGGTCTTAGTACCGCCAGAAGAGCACCCAGAACCTTTGTGAAGATTCTTGGAGCTGTAGCCAATCCGAATGGAAGAGCCACAAACTGGTAATGCCTGTCTAGGAAGGCAAACCTTAGGTACCGGTAATGATCTTTGTGAATCGGTATGTGAAGGTAAGCATCTTTTAAATCTACAGTGGTTATGTACTGACCCTCTTGGATCATAGGTAAAATTGTCCGAATAGTCTCCATCTTGAACGATGGAACTCTTAGGAATTTGTTTAGGATCTTTAAGTCCAGGATTGGTCTGAAAGTTCCCTCTTTTTTGGGAACCACAAACAGATTTGAGTAAAACCCCTGTCCCTGTTCCGATCGTGGAACTGGATGGATTACTCCCATTAACAAGAGCTCTTGTACGCAGCGTAGAAACGCCTCTTTCTTTGTCTGGATTGTTGACAACCTTGACAGATGAAATCTCTCTCTTGGAGGAGAGTATTTGAAGTCCAGAAGGTATCCCTGAGATATTATCTCTAGCGCCCAGGGATCCTGGACATCTCTTGCCCAAGCCTGGGCGAAGAGAGAAAGTCTGCCCCCCACTAGATCCGATCCCGGATCGGGGGCCCTCAATTCATGCTGTTTTAGGGGCAGCAGCAGGTTTCCTGGTCTGCTTGCCCTTGTTCCAGGACTGGTTAGGTTTCCAGCCTTGCCTGTAGCGAGCAACAGTTCCTTCCTGTTTCGGTGCAGAGGAAGTTGATGCTGCTCCTGCTTTGAAATTACGAAAGGAATGAAAATTAGACTGTCTAGCCTTAGCTTTGGCTTTGTCCTGAGGCAGGGCATGGCCTTTACCTCCTGTAATGTCAGCGATAATCTCTTTCAACCCGGGCCCGAATAAGGTCTGCCCTTTGAAAGGTATATTAAGCAATTTAGACTTAGAAGTAACATCAGCTGACCAGGATTTTAGCCACAGCGCCCTGCGTGCCTGAATGGCGAATCCTGAATTCTTCGCCGTAAGTTTAGTAAGATGTACTACGGCCTCCGAAATGAATGAATTAGCTAGTTTAAGGACTCTAAGCCTGTCCGTAATGTCGTCCAGAGTAACTGAACTAATGTTCTCTTCCAGAGACTCAATCCAGAATGCCGCTGCAGCCGTGATCGGCGCAATGCATGCAAGGGGTTGCAATATAAAACCTTGTTGAACAAACATTTTCTTAAGGTAACCCTCTAACTTTTTATCCATTGGATCTGAAAAAGCACAGCTATCCTCCACCGGGATAGTGGTACGCTTAGCTAAAGTAGAAACTGCTCCCTCCACCTTAGGGACCGTTTGCCGTAAGTCCCTTGTGGTGGCGTCTATTGGAAACATTTTTCTAAATATCGGAGGGGGTGAGAACGGCACACCGGGTCTATCCCACTCCTTAGTAACAATTTCAGTAAGTCTCTTAGGTATAGGAAAAACCTCAGTACTCGTCGGTACCGCAAAATATTTATCCAACCTACACATTATCTCTGGTATTGCAACTGTGTTACAATCATTCAGAGCCGCTAACACCTCCCCTAGTAATACACTGAGGTTTTCCAGTTTAAATTTAAAATTTGAAATATCTGAATCCAGTCTGTTTGGATCAGAACCGTCACCCACAGAATGAAGTTCTCCGTCCTCATGTTCTGCCACCTGTGACGCAGTGTCTGACATGGCCCTAATATTATCAGCGCACTCTGTTCTCACCCCAGAGTGATCACGCTTACCTCTTAGTTCTGGTAATTTAGCCAAAACTTCAGTCATAACAGTAGCCATATCCTGTAATGTGATTTGTAATGGCCGCCCAGATGTACTCGGCGCTACAATATCACGCACCTCCCTCTGAGCGGGAGATGCAGGTACTGACACGTGAGGCGAGTTAGTCGGCATAACTCTCCCCTCGTTGTTTGGTGAAATTTGTTCAATTTGTACAGATTGACTTTTATTTAAAGTAGCATCAATACAGTTAGTACATAAATTTCTATTGGGCTCCACTTTGGCATTGCAACAAATGACACAGGTATCATCCTCTGAATCAGACATGTTTAACACACTAGCAAATAAACTTGCAACTTGGAAATACAATTCAATTAGAATAATATTAAAAACGTACTGTGCCTTTAAGAAGCACAGAAGATCTATGACAGTTGAAAATTAATAAATTGAAACAGTTATAGCCTCAATCCTTGTAAACAACACAACTTTAGCAAAGGTTTAATCCCATTAGCAAAGATAACAAATTCTGAAAGCAGGAAACAAATTACAGAATAAACGTTTTTTATCTCAGTCAACTATAATTCTCACAGCTCTGCTGAGAGAAATTACCTCCCTCAAAATAAGTTTTGAAGACCCCTGAGCTCTGTAGAGATGAACCGGATCATGTAGGAAATACAATGAGTTGCTGACTGAAATATCTGATGCGTAGCAAAAGCGCCAAAAAACGGCCCCTCCCCCTCACACACAGTAGTGAGAGAGAACAGAAACTGTCAGAAAAAAGATTAAGCAACTGCCAAGTGGAAAAATAGTGCCCAAATATTTATTCACTCAGTACCTCAGCAAATGAAAACGATTTTACATTCCAGCAAAAACTTTAAACATAATTTCTAGTTATTAAACAGCTTTATGTACTTCTTACAGTGTAATTCTAGTGAAGTACCATTCCCCAGAATACTGAAGTGTAAAGTATACATACATGACATTATATCGGTATGGCAGGATTTTCTCATCAATTCCATTGTCAGAAAATAAAAGCTGCTACATACCTCTATGCAGATTCATCTGCCCGCTGTCCCCTGATCTGAAGTTTACCTCTCCTCAGATGGCCGAGAAACAGCAATATGATCTTAACTACTCCGGCTAAAATCATAGCAAAAACTCTGGTAGATTCTTCTTCAAACTCTGCCAGAGAGATAATAACACACTCCGGTGCTATTTTAAAATAACAAACTTTTGATTGAAGATATAAAACTAAGTATAATCACCATAGTCCTCTCACACATCCTATCTAGTCGTTGGGTGCAAGAGAATGACTGGGAGTGACGTAGAGGGGAGGAGCTATATGCAGCTCTGCTGGGTGAATCCTCTTGCACTTCCTGTTGGGGAGGAGTAATATCCCAGAAGTAATGATGACCCGTGGACTGATCACACTTAACAGAAGAAAAGAAGGGCCATCGGATTAACAAGACTGGCTTTGCCTAGACAATATGGGGGATTGAGCTTCCCAGATATCGAGATTTATAATCTAGTATGCATCTCTAAAATTGCAATTGAATGGCTAACAAATGCAGAATATATAGTTGACCAGAAATTGGAAACAATTTTAACCAGACCCTATTCTTTAACCCCTTAATGACCACAGCACTTTTCCATTTTCTGTCCGTTTGGGACCAAGGCTATTTTTACATTTCTGCTGTGTTTGTGTTTAGCTGTAATTTTCTTCTTACTCATTTACTGTACCCACACATATTATATACCGTTTTTCTCGCCATTAAATGGACTTTCTAAAGATACCATTATTTTCATCATATCTTATAATTTACTATAAAAAAAATTATAAAATATGAGGAAAAATTGAAAAAAAACCCACTTTTTCTAACTTTGACCCCCAAAATCTGTTACATATCTACAACCACCAAAAAACACCTATGCTAAATAGTTTCTAAATATTGTCCTGAGTTTAGAAATACCCAATGTTTACATGTTCTTTGCTTTTTTTGCAAGTTATAGGGCAATAAATACAAGTAGCACTTTGCTATTTCCAAGCCATTATTTTTCAAAATTAGCGCTAGTTACATTAGAACACTGATATCTTTCAGGAATCTCTGAATATCCATTGACATGTATATATTTTTTTTTAGTAGACAACCCAAAGTATTGATCTAGGCCCATTTTGGTATATTTCATGCAACCATTTCACCGCCAAATGCGATCAAATAAAAAAAATCGTTCACTTTTTCACAAATTTTTTCATAAACTTTAGGTTTCTCACTGAAATTATTTACAAACAGCTTGTGCAATTATGGCTTAAATGGTTGTAAATTCTTCTCTGGGATCCCCTTTGTTCAGAAATAGCATACTTATATGGCTTTGGTGTTGCTTTTTGGTAATTAGAATGCCACTAAATGCCACTGCGCACCACACGTGTATTATGCCCAGCAGTGAAGGGGTTAATTAGGGAGCATGTAGGGAGCTTTTTGGGGTAATTTTAGCTTTAGTGTAGTGTAGTAGACAACCCCAAGTATTGATCTAGGCCCATTTTGGTATATTTCATGCCACCATTTCACCGCTAAATGCGATCAAATTAAAAAAAACGTAACATTTTTCACAATTTTAGGTTTCTCACTGAAATCATTTACAAACAGCTTGTGCAGTTATGGCACAAATGGTTGTAAATGCTTCTCTGGGATTCCCTTTGTTCAGAAATAGCAGACATATATGGCTTTGGCATTGCTTTTTGGTATTTTGAAGGCCGCTAAATGCCGCTGCGCATCACACGTGTATTATGGCTAGCAGTGAAGGGGTTAATTAGGTAGCTTGTAGAGAGCTTGCAGGGTTAATATTAGATTTAGTGTAGAGCTCAGCCTCCCACCTGAAACATCAGACCCCCTGATCCCTCCCAAACAGCTCTCTTCCCTCCCCCACCCCACAATTGTCCCCGCCATCTTAAGTACTGGCAGAAAGTCTGCCAGTACTAAAATAAAAGCTATATTTGTTTTTTGGTGGTATTTTTAAAAGCATATTTAAATATGCTGCTGTGTAAAAGTCCCCCCTTAGCCCCCAACCTCACTGATCCCCCCCAAACAGCTCTATAACCCTCCCACTCTAACTTAATTGGCGCCATCTTGGGTACTGGCAGCTGTCTGCCAGTACCCAGTTTATAAGAAAAAATGTTTTTGTTGTACATTTTTTTAACGTTTCTGTAGTGTAGCTTCCCCCCACACAAAAACCAACCCCCCACCCCTCCACGATCTCTTTTTGTGTTTTTTTTTTTTGTGCTTATGCTACTTTTAACTTTTAACTTTTAATTCATTTTCCGTAGTGTAGCGGTTCCCACCCGCTCCCGCCCCGTGCACGCGCCCGCCCGCCACCCTCCGTGCACGCGCGCGCGTCCGTGCGCGCCCCCGACGGTCCCGCCCCCGATCCCGCCCCCCTCAACGTCACACGGCACACCGATGGCCGCCTACCCGCCTCCCAAGTCGGCTCCCACCCACCAACGATACCGGCCATCGATGTCCGGTGCAGAGAGGGCCACAGAGTGGCTCTCTCTGCATCGGATGGCCATGTCAGGTTATTGCAGGATGCCTCCATATCGAGGCATCACTGCAATAACCGGAAAGCAGCTGGAAGCGAGCAGGATCGCTTCCAGCTGCTTTCCACACCGAGGACGTGCAGGGTACGTCCTCAGGCGTTAACTGCCTTTTTTTTGAGGACGTACCCTGCACGTCCTCGGTCATTAAGGGGTTAAAAGCATTATTGCATTGTAATATGAATAAATGTCCAACTAAAATTAAACTTTTACCAACTATTTATAGTGTAATTAGGGCCTGGCAGAAACTTCTTAAAAAAACTCATATTAATTATAAATTCTCCAAATATCTAACAATTACGGGCAACCCTAATTTCCCAGCAGCATTGAATTCTCGTACCTTCAATACCTGGGCGCAACAGGGCTTAATATATATAGATCAGCTAAGAGAAAGGGGCTCAGGGGCATGTAGATCACTACAGGATTTAGCTACTGAATATGCGATTTCAAAAAAAGATTTCTTCCCATACTTCCAAGCCCGTCATTTCTTAAAGGAATTTTCATTCGATCCTTCAGATGAATGTGCATGGAATATCCTACAGATACCTATTAATTTCTTTAAAATAGGGAAATATAACGTAACTTCACTATATAAAGCAATTATGCTAGAGTATGGGAAGAAAAATTTGGAGCATATTGCCAAAAATTGGCAGGTGTCACCAGAAATTATACATAAAAGCTTTACATTTGCTGACTCAGCAACATTATCCACTTCATGGCGTGAGTCCCACACTAAATTAATAAATAGAATATATATTACTCCTAGTAAGAAAGCAAAATGGGACCACTCCGTGGCTTCATGTCATAAATGTAAAGCTTTTAATGCTGACTTGAACCATTGCTTTTGGACTTGCCCTAAAATCAGGAAGTTTTGGTATAAGACTAACGCCTGGCTGAATAAAATTAATCACATAAACCTCCAATTTAAATTGGAACATATAATATTCTTCATAGACGGACAAAAAATAGGCACATATAAACATTCACCTCAATTAAATTCAGCAATAATGGTCAGTAGACTACTTATATTGAAGTACTGGAAATCTAGTAAAGCCCCAACTTTAACAGAATTTATTCAAAAACTGAAAAATATACTGATTATGGAGCAAATGGACACATCTATAAATTCAGAAACACAAATTAATCGTTTTATATTAAAATGGCGGAATGTAATTGCCAGCTTCCCGAAGGAAATACAACTACAACTGATTTCCCCCTTTCGGGGATCAGTGTCCATGGAGCTTGCTATTGCTAATAAACATTTTTTAGATGTTAGCGCCCAGACCTGAACACAAGACAAAGCCGGCATTGCTGGGACTCTGGTAATTGGACATGATGTTGGGGAGCTGGGGGGGGGGAGGGACGAGTGGGAAACCCTCTCTCTTTTTTTTTTTTTCTTTTTTTTTTTTTTTTTTTTTTTTTCTCTCTCTTTTGATGCTTGTTCTGTTTTGTTTTTGTTTGGTTCTGTTTAGCATTGTTCAGAGAAGTATATAAAATATAATTCAACAGGGAAATATTAGAGATAAAGGAATGCTTGATTCAAAATTCTTTGGATAAGAATATTAGCATGTGGATCTTTCATGGATGTTTTGATTTTTATTTTTCTCATCGCTTATATATCCTTCTTCTCCTTTCTTTTTGGAAAATGTATAAAAATGTACAACTGTGTTGAATTATAATAAAAAATTATAAATAAAAAAAAAAAAAAAAAATTGGAATAGTAAAGAAGCTTCAAACTTAAATATGTGGACATACAGAGTTTCCGAATTCCTAGAATTAGAGGAATATTACTATATGAAAAATGCCAAAATGGATGTCTATGCTGATATGCTGGACACATGGGAAAAATATCTTGAACGTAAAGCCCACAAACCTGCTGATCAGTTGCACCCCCCTAAAAAACATAATTTATGTAAGAACTTACCTGATAAATTCATTTCTTTCATATTAGCAAGAGTCCATGAGCTAGTGACGTATGGGATATACATTCCTACCAGGAGGGGCAAAGTTTCCCAAACCTCAAAATGCCTATAAATACACCCCTCACCACACCCACAATTCAGTTTAACGAATAGCCAAGAAGTGGGGTGATAAAAAAGTGCGAAAGCATATAAAATAAGGAATTGGAATAATTGTGCTTTATACAAAAATCATAACCACCACAAAAAAAGGGCGGGCCTCATGGACTCTTGCTAATATGAAAGAAATTAATTTATCAGGTAAGTTCTTACATAAATTATGTTTTCTTTCATGTAATTAGCAAGAGTCCATGAGCTAGTGACGTATGGGATAATGACTACCCAAGAAGTGGATCTTTCCACACAAGAGTCACTAGAGAGGGAGGGATAAAATAAAGACAGCCAATTCCTGCTGAAAATAATCCACACCCAAAATAAAGTTTAACGAAAAACATAAGCAGAAGATTCAAACTGAAACCGCTGCCTGAAGTACTTTTCTACCAAAAACTGCTTCAGAAGAAGAAAATACATCAAAATGGTAGAATTTAGTAAAAGTATGCAAAGAGGACCAAGTCGCTGCTTTGCAGATCTGGTCAACCGAAGCTTCATTCCTAAACGCCCAGGAAGCAGAAACTGACCTAGTAGAATGAGCTGTAATTCTCTGAGGCGGAGTTTTACCCGACTCAACATAGGCATGATGAATTAAAGATTTCAACCAAGATGCCAAAGAAATGGCAGAAGCTTTCTGGCCTTTTCTAGAACCGGAAAAGATAACAAATAGACTAGAAGTCTTACGAAAAGATTTCGTAGCTTCAACATAATATTTCAAAGCTCTAACAACATCCAAAGAATGCAACGATTTCTCCTTAGAATTCTTAGGATTAGGACATAATGAAGGAACCACAATTTCTCTACTAATGTTGTTGGAATTCACAACTTTAGGTAAAAATTCAAAAGAAGTTCGCAACACCGCCTTATCCTGATGAAAAATCAGAAAAGGAGACTCACAAGAAAGAGCAGATAATTCAGAAACTCTTCTGGCAGAAGAGATGGCCAAAAGGAACAAAACTTTCCAAGAAAGTAATTTAATGTCCAATGAATGCATAGGTTCAAACGGAGGAGCTTGAAGAGCTCCCAGAACCAAATTCAAACTCCAAGGAGGAGAAATTGACTTAATGACAGGTTTTATACGAACCAAAGCTTGTACAAAACAATGAATATCAGGAAGAATAGCAATCTTTCTGTGAAAAAGAACAGAAAGAGCAGAGATTTGTCCTTTCAAAGAACTTGCGGACAAACCTTTATCTAAACCATCCTGAAGGAACTGTAAAATTCTCGGAATTCTAAAAGAATGCCAGGAAAAATGATGAGAACGACACCAAGAAATATAAGTCTTCCAGACTCTATAATATATCTCTCGAGATACAGATTTACGAGCCTGTAACATAGTATTAATCACAGAGTCAGAGAAACCTCTTTGACCAAGAATCAAGCGTTCAATCTCCATACCTTTAAATTTAAGGATTTCAGATCCTGATGGAAAAAAGGACCTTGTGACAGAAGGTCTGGTCTTAACGGAAGAGTCCACGGTTGGCAAGAGGCCATCCGGACAAGATCCGCATACCAAAACCTGTGAGGCCATGCCGGAGCTACCAGCAGAACAAACGAGCATTCCTTCAGAATCTTGGAGATTACTCTTGGAAGAAGAACTAGAGGCGGAAAGATATAGGCAGGATGATACTTCCAAGGAAGTGATAATGCATCCACTGCCTCCGCCTGAGGATCCCGGGATCTGGACAGATACCTGGGAAGTTTCTTGTTTAGATGGGACGCCATCAGATCTATTTCTGGAAGTTCCCACATTTGAACAATCTGAAGAAATACCTCTGGGTGAAGAGACCATTCGCCCGGATGCAACATTTGGCGACTGAGATAATCCGCTTCCCAATTGTCTACACCTGGGATATGAACCGCAGAGATTAGACAGGAGCTGGATTCCGCCCAAACCAAAATTCGAGATACTTCTTTCATAGCCAGAGGACTGTGAGTCCCTCCTTGATGATTGATGTATGCCACAGTTGTGACATTGTCTGTCTGAAAACAAATGAACGATTCTCTCTTCAGAAGAGGCCAAAACTGAAGAGCTCTGAAAATTGCACGGAGTTCCAAAATATTGATCGGTAATCTCACCTCCTGAGATTCCCAAACTCCTTGTGCCGTCAGAGATCCCCACACAGCTCCCCAACCTGTGAGACTTGCATCTGTTGAAATTACAGTCCAGGTCGGAAGCACAAAAGAAGCCCCCTGAATTAAACGATGGTGATCTGTCCACCATGTTAGATTTAAAAACCTTATTTAAACGTTTAGATTTAGTATCAAGAGGACCAGAATCCTCTATTTCTAAAGCAATTAGGACTTCTTTAAGTAAAGAACGAATAAATTCCATTTTAAATAAATATGAAGATTTATCAGCATCAATCTCTGAGACAGAATCCTCTGAACCAGAGGAATCATCAGAATCAGAATGATGATGTTCAGTTAAAAATTCATCTGTAGGGAGAGAAGTTTTAAAAGATTTTTTACGTTTACTAGAAGGAGAAATAACAGACATAGCCTTCTTTATGGACTCAGAAACAAAATCTCTTATATTATCAGGAACATTCTGCACCTTAGATGTTGAAGGAACTGCAACAGGCAATGGTACTTTACTAAAGGAAATATTATCTGCTTTAACAAGTTTGTCATGACAATCAATACAAACAACAGCTGGTGAAATAGCTACCAAAAGTTTACAGCAGATACACTTAGCTTTGGTAGATTCAGCACTAGACAGCGATTTTCCTGTAGTATCTTCTGACTCAGATGCAACGTGAGACATCTTGCAATATGTAAGAGAAAAAACAACATATATATAAAGCAAAATTGATCAAATTCCTTAAATGACAGTTTCAGGAATGGGAAAAAATGCCAAAGAACAAGCTTCTAGCAACCAGAAGCAAATAAAAAATGAGACTTAAATAATGTGGAGACAAAAGTGACGCCCATATTTTTTCGCGCCAAATAAGACGCCCACATTATTTGGCGCCTAAATGCTTTTTGGCGCCAAAAATGACGCCACATCCGGAACGCCGACATTTTTGGCGCAAAATAACGTCAAAAAATGACGCAACTTCCGGCGACACGTATGACGCCGGAAACGGAAATAGAATTTTTGCGCCAAAAAAGTCAGCGCCAAGAATGACGCAATAAAATGAAGCATTTTCAGCCCCCGCGAGCCTAACAGCCCACAGGGAAAAAGTCAAATTTTAAGGTAAGAAAAATGTTAAAATGCATTATCCCAAATATGAAACTGACTGTCTGAAAATAAGGAAAGTTGAACATTCTGAGTCAAGGCAAATAAATGTTTGAATACATATATTTAGAACTTTATAAACAAAGTGCCCAACCATAGCTAGGAGTGTCACAAAAAATAAGACTTACTTACCCCAGGACACTCATCTACATATAGTAGATAGCCAAACCAGTACTGAAACGAGAATCAGCAGAGGTAATGGTATATATAAGAGTATATCGTCGATCTGAAAAGGGAGGTAAGAGATGAATCTCTACGACCGATAACAGAGAACCTATGAAATAGACCCCTTAGAAGGAGATCACTGCATTCAAATAGGCAATACTCTCCTCACATCCCTCTGACATTCACTGCACGCTGAGAGAAAAACCGGGCTCCAACTTGCTGCGGAGCGCATATCAACGTAGAATCTAGCACAAACTTACTTCACCACCTCCATCGGAGGCAAAGTTTGTAAAACTGAATTGTGGGTGTGGTGAGGGGTGTATTTATAGGCATTTTGAGGTTTGGGAAACTTTGCCCCTCCTGGTAGGAATGTATATCCCATACGTCACTAGCTCATGGACTCTTGCTAATTACATGAAAGAAATAAACACCAATCAACCTTATGGAATTGCAGCATAAAAGGTAATTTCAGTTACCACCATTCAAAAACAAACATTCACTTGTTTAGTTAATGTACTAGCAACATGGTAGGACTGCAAAGTCTTACAACCTAACCACACTAAACTCCTTTTGCAGCCTTTCCTTATCCTTACTGTATTTCTTTCTCTATCTTTTTTCCTTACCTTCACAAAAACTTCAAAGCTATAATCAGAATATCAACAAAATAAGGTCTTTCAGTTTTCTTTCTAAATATCTATGTTTTTATTATTACTTTGTAAAACCAACTGACAAACTGATGGTAACTTTGGGGAGCTGCGTCTCCCACATTGTCTCATTTAAAAACTTAAAGTCAGTTATTTTAAAAACAAACAAAAAACAAACAGATAGAGACGAAATCTGTCCCTTTAGGGAACTAGCAGAAAGGCCCTTTTCCAGACCATCCTGGAGAAAGGAAAGAATCCTGGAAACCTTGACCTTATGCCAAGGGAATTCATGTTTTTCACATCAGAATAAGTAGGTCCTTCACACCGTATGATAGATGCGATGAGTGACCGGCTTTCGAGTTTGGATGAGAGTATCAATTACTCTCTCCGAACCTCTCTTGGCTAGGACTAAGCGTTCAATCTCCACGCAGTCAGCCTCAGAGAATCTAGATTTTACTGACCAAAAAGGACCCTGTTCCAGCAGATCCTTGCGACAAGGTAACCTGCATGGAGGAGATGAAGACATCCCCACCAGGTCCGCGAACCACATCCTTCGCGGCCACGACAGAGCAATTAGTATTGCCGAAGCTTGCTCCTGTATGATGCGGACCACTACCCGAGGAAGAAGTGGTAACGGTGGAAAAATGTAAACTAGATTGAACCTCCAAGGCACTGCTAATGCCTCCATTAGCTCCGCCTGAGGATCCCTAGATTGCGACCCGTATCTGGGCAGCTTCTCCCAGATACGGGTCGCAATCTAGGGATCGATTGCGATCGAGATCGATCTCCGGCGTCCCCCATCTGTTGCAAATCTCCGCAAACACCTTGAGATGGAGAGAGCATTCCCCTGGATGAAAGGATAGTCTGCTGAGGAAATCCACTTCCCAGTTATCCACACCCGGAATGTGGATCGCTGACAGCGAGCAGTTGTGGGCCTCCACCCATTCCAGAATCCGAGATACTTCCCTCATTGTAAGGGAGCTCCTTGTTCCCCCCTTGATGGTTGATGTAAGCCACCTAGGTTATGTTGTCTGATTGGAATCTGATAAATTGGGATGAACCCAGAAGAGGCCAAGCCTTCAGAGAATTGAAGATCACTCGAAGTTCCAAAATGTTGATAGGGAAAAGAGATTCCTCTCGAGTCCACAGGCCCTGTGCCTTCCTGGCACCCCAAACAGCTCCCCATCCTGATAGACTTGCGTCCGTAGTCACAATCTCCCAGGATGGTCTCAAGAAGGAGGTCCTTGGGACAAGTGATCTGGACGAACCACCAAGAGAGAGATTCTCTCGACCGGTTGTCCAGAGAAATCTGTTGCGACAGATCCGAGTGGTCGCTGTTCCACTGACTCAGCATGCACAGCTGAAGAGATCTGAGATGGAATCTGGCGAATGGAATTATGTCTATGCTGGACACTATGAGCCCAATTACCTCCATACACCGGGCCACAGAGGGCCTTAAGCAGGTCTGTAGGGCAAGACAATTGGAAGTTATTTTGCAATGTCTCTGGTCCGTAAGAAATATCCTCATGGATATTGAGTCTACAATCGTACCCAGGAATTCCACCCTGATACTGGGGACAAGAGAACTCTTTTCTAAGTTTATCTTCCATCCATGAGATCGAAGAAGTAGAAGAGCTTTTGAATGGTCCTCTGCCAGCCACCAGGATGGTGCCTGAACCAGGATGTCGTCTAAGTATGGCGCTACTGCTATACCTCTGGATCTCGCCACTGCGAGCAGAGCCCCCAGAACCTTCGTAAAGACTCTTGGGGCAGTAGTATGGAAGTGCTACAAGTGCTGGTCCATGAAAGCAAATCTTAGGAACTTGAAGTGTTCCTTGTGGATTGGAACGTGAAGGTAAGCATCCATCAAGTCAATCGTAATCATGAACTGTCCTTCTTGAACTAAGGGCAGAATGGACCTTATTGTCTCCATATTGAACGATGGGATCGACAGGAACCTGTTTAAGCACTTTAGGTCCAGAATCGGGCAAAAAGTTCCCTCCTTCTTTGGGACCACAAAAAGGTTTGAGTAGTACCCCAGACCTCTCTCTGCTAGAGGTAACGGTACAATTACTCTTGTGTTTCTGGTCTTGAAGACATGTTTGACAAGAGGAATCTGCCCCTGGGTGGATGAGATTTTAAATATATCCTGTATCCCTGAGCGATGACCACCAGGACCCAAGGAGCTTGTATGTCCCCCAGCCAAGCCTCCAAAAAGAGAGATAGTCTGCCCCCAACACGATCCAGAGACAGATCAGGGCCGCCCCTTCATGCCGACTTTGGTTCGGCGGGCTTCTTGTTCCGCTTGGATTTATTCCAAGACTGAGTCAGTTTCCAAGTTCCCTTGGACTGTTCAGGCTTCGCGGAGGGCTGCTGGCGTTGTGATTTATCCAAACGATTCATCCTTACTTGTGGGATATTATCCTTCCTAACAGGAAGTGGCAAAGAGAGCACCACAGCAGAGCTGTCTATATAGCTCCCCCCTTAACTCCACCCCCCAGCCATTCGACCGAATGCCAAGGAAGAAAAAGGAGAAATTATAAGGTGCAGAGGTGACTGAAGTTTTCAATAAAAAATACTAATCGGTCTTGAATAGACAGGACGGGTCGTGGACTCTGTACATCTTGCAAAAGAAAACAAAATTTATGCTTACCTGATAAATTTCTTTCTTTTGCGATGTACTGAGTCAACGGATTCATCCTTACTTGTGGGATACCAATACCAAAGCTTTAGGACACTGATGAAGGGAGGGAGAAGACAGGAACCTAAACGGAAGGCACCACTGCTTGCAAAACCTTTCCCCCAAAAATAGCCTCCGAAGAAGCAAATGTATCAAATTTGGAAAAGGTATGAAGCGAAGACCAAGTCGCAGCCTTACAAATCTGTTCAACAGAAGCATCATTTTTAAAAGCCCATGTGGAAGCCACCGCTCTAGTAGAGTGAGCAGTAATTCTTTCAGGAGGCTGCTGTCCAGCAGTCTCATAAGCCAAACGGATGATGCTTTTCAGCCAAAAGGAAAGAGAGAGGTAGCTGTAGCCTTTTGACCCCTACATTTTCCAGAATAGACAACAAAGAAGATGATTGACAAAATTCTTTGGTTGCCTGCAAATAGAACTTTAAAGCACGAACCACTTCCCAGTTGTGCAATAAACGTTCCTTCTTAGAAGAAGGATTAGGACACAGAGAAGGAACAACAATCTCCGGATTGATATTCCTGTTAGTAACCACCTTAGGGAGGAACCCAGGTTTGTTACGCAAAACCACCTTATCAGCATGGAAAACAAGATAAGGCGAGTTACAATGTAACGCAGATAATTCAGAAACCCTTCGAGCTGAAGAGATAGCAACTAGAAACAGAAATTTCCGAGGACTCCCTGTTGGGCGGAGCTAGCGGAGGTTAGGCTAGCACGGAGCTCTGAGGAAAAGAGCCTACCTACATCGACCCTAAGCTTTTGGCTTCCTTGGCCCGTGTTCATAGTGGCCTGGAAGGTGTAGCCAACATCGCTACTTGCTGGGAAGTCTTACATACGCCTAAGAGGCCCTGTCGGCTAGGGTTTGACAGCAGGCTATGACAATCTGAAGGTGCCGCATCTCGGAAACAAGGAGGAGCAAGACATAGCCGACTCTGCTAACAGAATTTACGGCGAGCATGGAGTACAGCGGCAGAGACGCCGAAAAAAGGGCAGCCACCTGCACAGAAGGCGAGTGATAAACTGCTCAGAGAGTTAACACAGTGCCCGGCGGACCGAAAACTCCAGCGGAGGATATGAAGCCAGCCCATCTTAATGCTGAGGATCCAGAGCTGTGAGTAATAGCGGGGGCTCCCCTGCATGATCGTTTTCCATAACAAGATACGCTTGACTGTATAAGCAGACACGCTGGGGACTGAGCACGGCTAAAGGGATTGCTGTTTGACTGCTTGCATTTAAAAATTGCCGCTCGCACTAACAACTCTGTACCTACGGCTTAACTTTATCCATAATTTTATACAGGAGCAGATTAACTATAATAATCTGCTCGAAACTGAAGTACTTCAGTATTGTGAAGCCCGACTTGTGAGTGTTACGGTACCAACTGTGTACCAAGGGTTAATACCAGATGAACAATGTCCTGCATAGGGAATCAGCAATTCACAACCCAGCCAGTTTCAGGTTTAAAACAGAATGACAACTTTATTTGAAGGCAGCACACAGATTTATACAGGTTTTTGACCCCCCCTCAGATGGGGGTTGAAAGAATGTTGTACATTAGATAAAAGGGAGAAGCGCCCTTGACATGATACAATAGAATTATATTACTTAAATACTTTACTTAGGCAGATAACAACTTAAACACATTTGGCTTGTCTATTCACAGGTAAAACAGATTAACATATTAAGTTAATTAACTAGGGAAGAACGTTTACTCAGACAATCTGATGTTGGGCAGTCTAGTTAACATAATCACACAAGGACACAATCAGTTTACCCAGACAGACTCCTGAGACACAATCAGATCTGAAACATACATAGAATACATCTTATTACTGAATATAGGAACAGTTCTTATTAGCTATAAAGTCTTTTATGCCCACTTGGCTTATAGAGTCACAATTGCTCCCACAAGGGGCACTCACACCCTGTACCCATCCTGTATTTATGGATACAGGGTGACATAGACATAAGACAGAGTTATGAAAGTACATGGGGTGTCCAGCATATAACATTCCATATTTCCATGCAGTCTCTGGGTATCCTTAAGCCCATGTACCTCCAGCCCAAAGAATGTTCCATAACAGGCCCTCCAATGTACAATGGCGAGATTGGTTTTGTCACATCTCTCCCCTTTTCCAAACAGACTAACAGGGTATCTGACCTCCTGCCGGTCAGTGCCCTGGTTAGTCCAGCAACCCACCCATAAAACACAATTAGTTGTACAGCCCACCCACAATAGATGGTTACTACACCTGAGTACGGGGAAAACTTGTCCATGTCCAGGTACCTCACCACAGCTGTGTGGGGGACTGGTACGCTGAATTGGTGGGTTGCAAGGTGGGCAGAGACCAGCTGTACTCTGCCCGGGTGCCAGCACTACCATGGAAGTAGCCTGGTGGGAGCCTGGTTGCTGGAGGGGGAGACCGACTGTCTCCCCTTTGGATACCTAGCTGTGCTGCTGGAGGGGGAGACCATTCGTCTCCCCTTTGGCTAAACAGCCGTGTTGCTGGGGGACAGGACCAACTGTCCCTACCCCTTGTAACGCAGCCTGCCGCTGGGGAATGGAGTCTGGGCTCCCAAAGTCAGGCTCTGCAAAGGACTCCCATAACAAACCAGGACCATCAAACTCCTCTCCCTCTGGTTTGTCATGCTCGGCTGTCCAGGGTATATAATGTGCCATATACCACCAGAGCGCCTGGTAGGCATGTCAGTTTGCTGGGACAATCCATCTGGATTCCCGTTATGAGAGAGAATTCCTGTCCATACAACCAAGGGTTCAAATTCCTCAGTGCCCAGACCAGGGCCAAACAGTCCTTCAAAATCCCATCAGCTTCTTTACGAGTTTTCTGTACCTGCTCTTTATAGGTATCCACAATCCCTTCATACTGACATAGGGTGCCCTTGAGTTGCTGCACCTCACTATGAGCCAGCGTCAGCTTCTCCTCAAGTGTCGCTAAGTTTGTCTTTAAGGTTTCATGTCCCACTCTCAAGCTGGTGTTTTCTGCAGTCTGTCGGTGCAGCTTGTCTAGCAGAGATTCACGTTCTAAACGTGCTTTTTCCTCTGCGCTCCTCTTCTCCTTCATCAGCGCATTGTAACGGGACCTCCACATATCAATAGCGGATAGAGATTTACTGAGCTCATCGTCCTGGGGCTTAGCAGCAGGTGGGTCAGTCTCTGCTGCATGGATCTGGGCACGGGTAGTCACAGAGTTAACATCAGCGGGACCCATAGGAGCGTAGGCAGAAACAAGGGGGGCCAAGTCATTTCCAAGAAGAACATCAGCAGGTAAGTCCTTCTTGACCCCCACATTCACAGGTCTAGCGCCCACTCCCCAATCCAAATGTACCCTGGCAACAGGTAGGCTGAACACATCGCCCCCTGCTAACCTCACAGCCACAGTGTCTCCCGTGTACTGTTTCTCAGACACCAAGTTCTTTTGAAGCAAGGTCATGGTAGCACCAGTATCCCGTAGACCACTGACCTTCTTCCCATTCACTTTAACCAGTTGCCGGTTATTCCGATGGGCAGCTTGCACAAGGTCTGCCTCATGTAGGATGCTCCAGCATTCTTGCGCCTCTATGTAGCGGGCCGTAGGCTGAGGATTACGTGGGATTCCGCCGGCGGGTCTTCTCCAGGACTGCGCTTGGTTCGCTGCATTTAGGGGACACTCTGGTCTTTTGTGCCCTAGTTGCTTACATCTAAAGCACCGAATAGGTTGTGAGTAGCACCGCAAATTGAACAGGGCTCTCTGAGGGTAGTTCGTGGCCGGAGGCCGTGTGGTATAGCGGTGCGCCGGGGTTTGGTAACTGGCAGCTGCTGGGGTGACTGGGGGTCTGTACTCCACTCTAGCAGGGGGCTTAGTGGTAGCAGTGTCCAGTTTGCGGGCATCCGTATACTCATCTGCCAAGCGAGCCGCTTCCTGCAGGGTGGAGGGTTTACGGTCCCGAACCCACTCTCGAACTCCTGCGGGTAACTTGTCGAAGCAATGTTCCAACAGGAATAGCTGCAGCACCTCTTCCCCAGATATGGCTTGGCACCCCGCTATCCAGTGAGCTGCTGTGCGGTGCACCTTACATGCCCACTCAAGGTAGGAATCTCCAGCTAATTTAACAGTGTCTCTGAACCGCCTCCGGTATGCCTCCGGTGTAACCGCATACCTGGAGAGCAGAGCCTCTTTTACAGTATTATAATCCCTGACTTCCTCATCTGGAATGGCCCGAAAAGCCTCTCTGGCCCGGCCGGATAATTTTCCAGATAATATCGTGACCCAGTCCTCTGCGGGTACCTTGTGTAGTGCACATTGCCTCTCAAAATCCGCAAGGTACCCATCAATCTCTCCTTCTGTTTCCAGGAAGTTTTTAAAAGCTGCAAAATTTACTTTTCTCTTTTCCATCTTAGTCAGTATTGTAATAATCCCCCTCTTCCTGAGGTTACTGGCTTGTGTAGTTGCTCTTCTGGGCGATAAGGTTCATTCCGTCGCTGCCACCAATGTTACGGTACCAACTGTGTACCAAGGGTTAATACCAGATGAACAATGTCCTGCATAGGGAATCAGCAATTCACAACCCAGCCAGTTTCAGGTTTAAAACAGAATGACAACTTTATTTGAAGGCAGCACACAGATTTATACAGGTTTTTGACCCCCCCTCAGATGGGGGTTGAAAGAATGTTGTACATTAGATAAAAGGGAGAAGCGCCCTTGACATGATACAATAGAATTATATTACTTAAATACTTTACTTAGGCAGATAACAACTTAAACACATTTGGCTTGTCTATTCACAGGTAAAACAGATTAACATATTAAGTTAATTAACTAGGGAAGAACGTTTACTCAGACAATCTGATGTTGGGCAGTCTAGTTAACATAATCACACAAGGACACAATCAGTTTACCCAGACAGACTCCTGAGACACAATCAGATCTGAAACATACATAGAATACATCTTATTACTGAATATAGGAACAGTTCTTATTAGCTATAAAGTCTTTTATGCCCACTTGGCTTATAGAGTCACAATTGCTCCCACAAGGGGCACTCACACCCTGTACCCATCCTGTATTTATGGATACAGGGTGACATAGACATAAGACAGAGTTATGAAAGTACATGGGGTGTCCAGCATATAACATTCCATATTTCCATGCAGTCTCTGGGTATCCTTAAGCCCATGTACCTCCAGCCCAAAGAATGTTCCATAACAGGCCCTCCAATGTACAATGGCGAGATTGGTTTTGTCACAGTGAGCAACAGCTGGGGTGCCCCTGCAGGAATTCTCCCTATAATGAGACATAGCTGGTACTATAAACGGGTACACTGGGGTTTGACTACACCTAATAAATTTGAACTGAGACTGCTTTCCTGTCTGCCTGCTTGTATCTATATTTAAACCCTGTCTGCTTGTACTAACAACACTGTGCTTACGGTTCAATCCTAATGATAATTACATAGAGGAACATACTAACTGGAACAAAAAGCATTGCTGGCAAAGATAAAAATATTAGTCCAGATATAGGACAGAACTATTTGTGATAATAGCCGACTTTGATACCAGAGTCTAATAGGAATGACCATACACGATATTGTCTGGTAAGGAGGGGTGTGGCAGACAGACCTGAAAGAGGGCAAGTAGCCACATAGAAGGCGAGTGGCAAAATTGTTCAGTGAGTCACCTTGGTGCCCACTGATTTAGACTCTCAGTTAAAAAAAAAGAGAGAGAAGGGAAAAGTGGAAGAAAAAAAGAGGGGAAAGAAAAGGAAATTCTCTTGAAACCGAAGTTTTCCAATACTGTGAAGCCAGATTTGCTAGCAACAGCTTGGGACCCCTTGCATGATCTTTCTATAATTGGTGTTATGTTGAGGAGCATAAGCGGGCAAGTTGGGGACTGTTAATGGCTAAAGGACACTAACTGAGACGGAAAAGCTGCCTGCTTGCACTAACAACATCACGCTTATGACTTAAAAACACAGTTCTATTTAGGGGAAAAAAATATTCCACTCAGTTCAATTGTCACACTAACACATAAAAAGGTCTTTATCATCTGGGAAAAAGCAAAAAGTCCTGATAATATCACTAAGGACCATCTAGCTATTGATTTGTGCTTAATTGAACACTTTTCTCATAGAGACTGTGAGAGCTCTGTCTATCAGGAGTAGGGAAAATTGTTGCAGGAATGGGACAGTATTTCTTCTCCTATTTGTTTATTCTCTCTTACTTTTTATACTAATAAGAAATGTGTCCGGGACTTAATAAGTGAAGCAAGTCTTGTGCCTGTTCCAGAGACAGTCTGAGGAGTTAGAGATTTTGTTGGGTTATTCTGTGCTCTTTTTTCTGTTTCTTTTTTTCCCTTTTTTAGTAGACAATCTGAGGTGTATTCACTAAATTATTAATATAAGGATATTTGCATGTAGTAATGTAATAAGGTCCACCAGTACTGGGTGACCATCCTATTAAGTTCTGCACCACAGGTTTATCCCCTGCTCTCTCTCTGTAAGAATATACTCTGTCTAGTGTGTAGTCATCAAAATATTGTCGTAAGGGGATTTGGAGGTAACAATGCTTACAAGGTATCTAGGTATTTGAAGACCATTAATTTAAATTTGGCATCATATATGGGAGTTTAAGATAGCTCCGCCCCTAATACCGCCTTTTCTTGACCTATAATACAGAAGTTGAGATAGTGAGTGGTCAGGGAAACATAACAGTTTAGCAGGAATAAGATTCTGCTAGTGATTTTTCTGCCTGTGTATCTATTTAGATTGATAATAGATATCAGAGGATTTAACATAAATTTTTCTTAGGCCGTTTTATTCTTACTACAGATTTAAGGGTAGGTGGCACTGCATTCATCTCACCTACACTAAGATTTTCTCTTTTTTGCGATTTCACACTCACCTTTTTAACCTCACATACACATTCCCCCTCCCCATCTTTCTTCTTTCACTAATCAGCTCACTCTATACATGGCACATTGACACAACTACACTTACGTATATTTTTTCACGAACTCGATCCCCACCTTTGGTCTCACCTGCTTTTTGCCCTTCTTTTTTTTCTACACAACACTCTCTGTGATAAAAACACATTTCTGTTATTTCTATGGACAAATATATGTCACACTTAAAATCTAACTCACCTGCAATGCCACCTAAACACAAGGAGAAAAGGCCTAAGCCCAATGATTTAGAAACTAGCAATGAGGGAAACTCGAATAATACTGATAATACAGCACTTCTTCACCAGATTGCAGATCTGCTAATGCCTCAATTTGATGTAGTGAAACAGGAATTAGCTAGTTTGACAACTGAGATTAGACAATTTTCATCTAGAATGTCTGAGTTGGAAACTAGAGTTTCAGATATCGATGACAGGATTATCATCCAGGAACAAATAGCCACTAGCCAGGACAAGAGGTTAAATGCACTACACTCTAGAATAGAGGAGTTAGAGGACAGGTCACGCCGCAATAACCTTAGAGTTATTGGCCTCCCAGAAAGTGGGGAATTTATGGATCTTCTAAAATTTGCCTCCACTACACTTCCCAGACTAGTAGGTAGCCAGACAGAAAATTTAGTAATCCCAGTGGAAAGAGCCCATAGAATTGGCCCAGTCCGGAATAAGATGGATGGGATGGCTAGACCCAGACCTGTAATCATTAAATTTTTAAATTTCCAAGACAAATTTCACATATTGAGGCTTTACCGTAAGAATAATGGTATTATGATAGGTCAAGTGAGGCTCTTACTGTTCCAAGACTTCTCATCAGAAACTCAAGCAAAACGGAGAGAAATGGCACCATACTGTTCCAGACTAATTAAAGCCAACTTCAACGCCAGATTACTATATCCGGCGAAAATTGTACTGGAAAAGGATGGTGACATACTCACGTTTATGAAAGCAGAAGATGTTCAGACCTTCTGTCGCAACAATAAGGTGGAATAATTAGATGGATGGGTATACGGTAATAGGCTTAATTTTTTTTTTTTCGACAATGTCATTCTTGCTGTCAATGTCTTCTTGAATGGAGATATATGTTGCTTCCCTGTCATTTTTTATACTTTTAAGTTTTGCTCCTATTTCTTGCCTGGTTCCCCCCCCCCCCCCTTTTTTTTTTTTTTTGCTTTTCCCTTCCCCCCCCCCCCTTTTTTTTTTTTTGCTTTTCCCTTTCCCCCCTTTTTTTTTTTTTGCTTTTCCCTTTCCCCCCCCCTTTTTTTTTTTTGCTTTTCCCTTTCCCCCCCCCCTTTTTTTTTTTGCTTTTCCCTTCCCCCCCTTGGGTTTTTTTTTTTTTTCTTTCCCCCACTACCAAATTGCTAATTAATGGTGCACAGACTTAATTTTCTGTCTTGGAATATAGGGGGAATTTCCTCCCCAATAAAACGAAAATTAATGATTAAACATTTAAGCGCCCATAAACCAGACATAGCTCTTATACAGGAGACGCATTTATCCCCTATAGAAGCGCTAAAACTTAAAACTAAATGGGTAGGGGAGGTTGTCTATACACCATACAATCAGCGAAAAAGGGGGCTGGCAATACTGTTTAATAAGCAGTTGAATTACCAGATATTGTCATCAGATAATGACAAAGAAGGAAGGTATCAAATTTTAGAAGTCCAAATTAATAAAAATTATTTTGTTTTATGTAATCTTTATGGTCCGAATAAAACGGAGAAAGAATTTTTGGAAATGTTAAGTCTCAAATTATTTCAGTTTGTAGGAAAAAATATAATAGTGGCGGGTGACTACAATATGACATTTTCACATATCCTCGATAGATTTAACAGTAAATCTACGGACAAGAAGACTAGGGAATCTATAATACTTCGCAGGTTCTATCAGAAGCTGGCCCTTAAGGATATCTGGCGAGCACAGCATCCAGATCATAGAGAATATACGTGCGAATCAAAGTCTTTTAGATCTTTCTCAAGAATTGACTTCTTTCTAATCTCTACTTCATTGATGAGGTTAGATATGAAAACTGATATAAATGAAATTAAGCTTTCTGACCACGCAATTATCTCCTTAGAGATAAAATATAAAGACCCCATACAAGGCAATAAAGCGCGGTTTTTCTTTCCCCAGTATCTCACTCATAGTATAAAATTTAGAGCTTGGATACAAGAAAGGTGGAGAGAGTTTTCAGATTTCAATAAGGACTATAGAGACAAACCGGAAGCATTCTGGGAGACTGCAAAAGCGGTATTGAGGGGAGAAATAATAGCTTATCTGATCAGATATAAGGCATTAAGAAAACAGAGGGAAGAACAGCTGGCTAACACAGTTAAAAAACGCTTATTCACGTTATATTCAGACTCCAGTAACAGCTAACTGGAATAAATATAAGAATGCAAGATCAGAAAGAGATATCTTTTATAAACAAATGATGACTATGGAGGAACATAAGCAGAAAGCTTTTTTTGCTGGAAGCCAGGGTATCTCTGCCAAAATTTTAGCTAAGATTACTAAATTAAGGCAACAGAAAAATTATATATCAGCTATAAATTATCAGAACAAAAAACTTATTAAAGTTTCAGAAATAAGACAAGCTTTCCAGGATTACTTTCAAAAAGTTTACTCTTCCAGACCGGTAGACAAAGCTAATAAAAAGAAGTTTTGGCAAAAAATCAAACTACCACAAATTCTGAGCCATGATCTACAAATGCTCAATAAACCTATCTCAATGGAACAGATAGCTGAGGCAATAAAAAAGCTTAAACCAGGTAAAACTCCAGGCCCTGACGCCCTCCCAGCCGAATTTTACAAACTTTTACAGGAACATCTGCTTTCCCCTCTCAGCGATCTATTTAATGACTATTTCGTTAGCAATAAGACACAATCTTCTCTGTTCGCTGCCTCAAATGTGGTCCTGATTTTGAAGAAGGGAAAAGATCCTGAATTACCAACATCATATAGGCCTATATCCCTTCTAAATCAGGACTACAAGTTGATGACAGCTATTATCTCTAATAGACTGAAAAGATGTTTAGATTATATCATACACCCAGATCAAGTCGGGTTTATGACAGGAAGAAATCCAGTTAAAAACAAACGAAAAGCGCAGCTAATAATAGATCTGTTTGCGAATAAAGTATTTAGAAAATCTCATTCGAGACCAGACTTAGCAATACTCACGGTCGATGCCGAAAAGGCATTCGACACGATTGGTTGGGACCATCTCTTCACCTCGCTAGAAGGTTTCGGTATGAGAGGACACTTTCAGCAGTTTATACGAAAGCTCTATCAAAATCCTTCCTCATCAATTATAGTTAATGAAGATACATCAGATAGGTTTCTTTTGAAGAAAGGCACGCGACAGGGTTGCCCACTGTCTCCATTATTATTTAATCTCTCGTTGGAACCTTTGGCAATTTATTTGAGACAGGAGCTGAAGGGGATAAGAATAGCTGGTCAAGATTTTGTTCTATCACTCTTTGCTGATGATCTCCTCCTATTCCTAAGTAATACAGCACAATCTATACCACAAGTTTTAGATATATTCAGGTTATTCGATTCCTTTTCTGGGTATAAGATTAATCATGAAAAATCTGAACTACTATGGATATATAAGCCAAGAACCAAGTTGTCCCATCCCTTCCGTGAAACCAAGCATATACAATATCTAGGTATAACACTTAGCAATAATCCAGAACATTGGTATGAACTTAATTTTCCTAAATGTATCGCGGAGATACAAGACAAAATGAAAATCTGGGCTAACCTTCCATTAAGTATTTCAGCTAGAATCATGTTTATTAAGGCAATCTTGTTCCCCAAATTGTTATACTTTCTTCAAAACAAAGATATTTTGCGACTGCAGAGGAGCTTCAATAATTTTATATGGCAAGATAAAAAACCACGTATAGCTTTATTTACGCTAACACTTCCAAAAGTTTGTGGTGGACTTGCCTGTCCAAATATTAGATTCTACAACTATGCGGCTCTATGCAAATTTGCGATCGACTGGATCACTGAAAAAGAACAGGTCACGTTATTGAGATTAGAATCATATTTAATAGAACCATTTAATTTGAAAGCTGTATTGCATTATCCATTGGCCAAATTGCCTGCCAGTATAACACAGTTTGTTACTATTAAAGATATTATAGGTGCTTGGCAGAAGATTTGCATAGGAATTAAAAATAATTTCCGTAAGTCCGAATTTCTCCCTATACTGGGCAACCCAAGCTTTCCCCCAGGCTTGACAGCATCAGTCTTTTCGGTATGGGCACAAGAAGGCCTTCACTCCTTAGGGCAGGTTTGCCAGGAGAAGAAGCGGATAGTAAAAACTTTTGATGAATTAAGAGCCAAATACAACTTACCAAAAACATCGTTCTATACTTATTTACAAATTCGCCATTGGATAGGGACTTTAAAGGTAGAAACAGGGTCCGATTTAGATATGGGCAACTTAGGCAGGATAATAAAATTATATCATGAAGGGATTAATAATATTGCACAGACATATAAATTACGAATCAACTATCATGGAGGAATTCATATCAATACACTAATGAGGAAATGGAAGAAAGCTTTGCCACAAGTGGAAGGGGAGGCGATCGTTAAGAGTGTGAGTCTAGCTACTAAAGCGACAATCTCAGTCAGTTGGCGTGAATCGCACACTAAACTACTCAATATGGCATATCTCTCGCCAGCCAGGTTAGCTAAATGGGACGGAGGGGTAGGTTCATGTCCCAAGTGCAGGAAGGAAATGGCAAATCTAATACACTGTATATGGGCATGTCCTAAAGTTGTACAATTCTGGAAAAAAGTAAATTTTTGGTGTAATAAGGTTATGGGAATACAGATTAAAATCACATTAAGTGAAGTTCTCCTATTTAAATATGACATAGTAAAAACTAATTTTAAATTTCTGAATGTAGTGATATTAGTGGGAAGAAATGTGATATTTACGAATTGGAAGGCTAAAACAAACCCCAGATTTTCAGAATTTCTGGAGAAAGTCCAGTATCAAATAATATTAGAACAGTATAATATGAAAAACTATAATAACAGGCAATTACAACAATTTTTCACTAAGTGGAAGTTGACGATTTTATCCTTCCCCATGATAGTTCAACTCCAATTAATTTTTCCTTTCAAAAATTCGGAGTGGTTTAAACAACAAGTAGAAAGAGGACAATTCCCAAGAACATGGTTACCGAATCATGACGGGTAGTGGGGGAGAGGTCCCCCCTTCCCCTTCCTCTCCCTCCCCACCCCCCCCTCCCTTTTTATTTCTATTTATTTATTTTTCTATTTATGTTTTCCTTTTTTTCTTTTCTGGTAAGCTAGTGCTAATTTAACTGACTAACCCAAACTGCGATGGGAGGATCACTGGCTCTTTTAAGGTCCTAGACCTTAGGAGCTGGTGCACTGACCTCGCGGACATCAGTCAGACTGATTTTAGTTTTATCTTCAAATTCCTTTTCTTTCTTTTTTTTCTTACTTTTCTTTTTTATGAGGTATTGTTGTATTGAATTACCTGAAGTTAGAACTAAATCTAAAGCTGGAAAAGTCAGCAATGTTTGTAACAACCTCCTCCCGTAAGGGTAAAGAAAATAGTGTAATAGTTAATAGATATGGGTACGAGTAGGAAGGTTGGGTTAATGCTACGACTACATGTTTGAAAATGTTTTCTGTTGATTTTTGTGAATATATTGATACCATAACCCTAAAAAACCCAATAAAAATATTAAAAAAAAAAAAAAAAAAAAAAAAAAAAGAAACAGAACTTTCCAAGATAGAATTTTAATATCTATGGAATGCATGGGTTCAAACGGAACCCCCTGAAGAACATTAAGAACTAAATTTAGACTTCATGGCGGAGCAACAGGTTTAAACACAGGCTTGATTCTAACTAAAGCCTGAACGTCTGGGACATCTGCCAGACGCTTGTGCAATAGAATAGACAGAGCAGATATCTGTCCCTTTAAGGAACTAGCCGACAATCCTTTCTCCAATCCTTCTTGAAGAAAGGACAAAATCCTAGGAATCCTGATCTTACTCCATGAGTAGCCTTTGGATTGGCACCAAAAAAGATATTTACGCCATATCTTATTATAGATTTTCCTGGTGACAGGCTTTCGAGCCTGAATCAAGGTATCTATGACCGACTCAGAGAAACCCCGCTTTGATAAAATCAAGCGTTCAATCTCCAAGAAGTCAGTTGCAGAGAAATTAGATTTGGATGCTTGAACGGACCTTGAATCGGAAGGTCCTGTCGCAGTGGCAGAGTCCATGGTGGCAGAGATGACATGTCCACCAGGTCTGCATACCAAGTCCTGCGTAGCCACGCAGGCGCTATCAAAATCACTGAAGCTCTCTCCTGTTTGATTCTGGCAATCGGACGCAGAAGGAGAGGGAACGGTGGAAACACATAAGCCAGGTTGAACGACCAGGGTACTGCTAGAGCATCTATCAGTACTGCCTGAGGATCTCTGGACCTGGATCCGTAACAAGGAAGTTTGGCGTTCTGACGAGACGCCATCAGATCCAATTCTGGTGTGCCCCATAGCTGAACCAGTTGAGCAAACACCTTCGGATGGAGCTCCCACTCCCCCGGATGAAAAGTCTGACGACTTAGAAAATCTGCCTCCCAGTTCTCTACCCCTGGGATAAAGATCGTTGATAGATGGCAAGAGTGAGTCTCTGCCCATCGGCTTATCCTGGAAACTTCTATCATCGCCAAGGAACTCCTTGTTCCCCCCTGATGATTGATATAAGCTACAGTTGTGACGTTGTCCGACTGAAATCTGATGAATCTGGCCGAAGCCAGCTGAGGCCACGCCTGAAGAGCATTGAATATCCCTCTTAATTCCAGAATATTTATCGGTAGGAGGGCCTCCTCCTGAGTCCACAAACCCTGTGCCTTCAGGGAATTCAAGACTGCACCCCAGCCCAGTAGGCTGGCGTCCGTCATCACTATAACCCACGCTGGCCTGCGGAAACACATTCCCCGGGACAGGTGATCCTGTGACAGCCACCAAAGAAGAGAGTCTCTGGTCATTTGATCCAGATTTATCTGAGGAGATAAATCTGCATAATCCCCATTCCACTGTTTGAGCATGCATAGTTGCAGTGGTCTGAGATGCAAGCGAGCAAACTGAACTATGTCCATTGCCGCTACCATAAGTCCGATTACCTCCATACACTGAGCCACTGACGGCCGAGGAATGGAATGAAGAGCTCGGCAGGTGGTTAAAATCTTTGATTTTCTGACCTCCGTCAGAAAATTTTTCATGTCCACCGAATCTATCAGAGTTCCCAGGAATGGAACTCTTATGAGAGGAATAAGAGAACTCTTTTTCACGTTCACCTTCCACCCATGAGATCTTAGAAAGGCCAACACTAAGTCCGTGTGAGACTCGGCTAGTTGGAAAGTCGAAGCTTGAATTAGGATGTCTTCTAGATAAGGCGCCACTGCTATGCCCCGCGGCCTTAGGACTGCCAGAAGGGACCCTAGCACCTTTGTGAAGATTCTTGGCGCAGTGGCCAACCCGAAGGGAAGAGCGACAAACTGGTAATGCCTGTCCAGAAAGGCAAACCTGAGGAACTGGTGATGATCTTTGTGGATAGGAATGTGTAGATACACATCCTTTAAATCCACAGTGGTCATATATTGACCCTCCTGGATCATTGGTAAAATAATCCGAATAGTCTCCATCTTGAAGGATGGAACTCTTAGGAATTGATTTAAGATCTTGAGATTTAGAATTGGTCTGAAGGTTCCTTCTTTTTTGGGAACCACAAACAGATTGGAGTAGAAACCTTGTCCCTGTTCTGCTTTCGGAACTGGGCAGATCACTCCCATGGTAAAAAGGTCTTCTACACAGCGTAAGAACGCCTCTCTTTTTGTCGGTGTGACAGACCCTTCTGTCAGGACTGAAGGAGTTAATTGTGTTTAGCTAAGAAACTAATTTCTAAAGACAGAGTTGCTGGCTCCAGCTATAATCTAATTAGTGCTAAGCATTCTATTGTTTGATCACCTCCAGAGAGAAAACGCCCAAGTGATAAGAAGGGCCAAGAGTGTCTTGTGGTTGAAGTGTTTAAGTAATATAATTCTATTGTATCATGTCAAAGGGCTTGTTCCCTCCATGTAATGTACAACAGTCTTTCAACCCCCATCTGGGGGGGTGTCAAACCTGTATAAATACTAGGCATCTAGCCTTTAATAAATGTCATTCTGTTTTAAACCTGAAAACTGGCTTGGTTGTGAATTGCTGATTCCCTATGCAGGACATTGTTCATCTGGTATTAACCTTGGTATCCTGTTGGTACCGTAACAATTGGTGGCAAGCGACGGAATGAACCTTATCGCCCAGAAGAGCAACTACACAAGCCAGTAACCTCAGGAAGAGGGGGATTATTACAATACTGACTAAGATGGAAAAGAGAAAAGTAAATTTTGCAGCTTTTAAAAACTTCCTGGAAACAGAAGGAGAGATTGATGGGTACCTTGCGGATTTTGAGAGGCAATGTGCACTACACAAGGTACCCGCAGAGGACTGGGTCACGATATTATCTGGAAAATTATCCGGCCGGGCCAGAGAGGCTTTTCGGGCCATTCCAGATGAGGAAGTCAGGGATTATAATACGGTAAAAGAGGCTCTGCTCTCCAGGTATGCGGTTACACCGGAGGCATACCGGAGGCGGTTCAGAGACACTGTTAAATTAGCTGGAGATTCCTACCTTGAGTGGGCATGTAAGGTGCACCGCACAGCAGCTCACTGGATAGCGGGGTGCCAAGCCATATCTGGGGAAGAGGTGCTGCAGCTATTCCTGTTGGAACATTGCTTCGACAAGTTACCCGCAGGAGTTCGAGAGTGGGTTCGGGACCGTAAACCCTCCACCCTGCAGGAAGCGGCTCGCTTGGCAGATGAGTATACGGATGCCCGCAAACTGGACACTGCTACCACTAAGCCCCCTGCTAGAGTGGAGTACAGACCCCCAGTCACCCCAGCAGCTGCCAGTTACCAAACCCCGGCGCACCGCTATACCACACGGCCTCCGGCCACGAACTACCCTAAGAGAGCCCTGTTCAATTTGCGGAGCTACTCACAACCGATTCGATGCTTTGGATGTAAGCAACTAGGGCACAAAAGACCAGAGTGTCCCCTAAACGCAGCGAACCAAGCGCAGTCCTGGAGAAGACCTGCCGGCGGAATCCCACGTAATCCTCAGCCTGCGGCCCGCTACGTAGAGGCGCAAGAATGCTGGAGCATCCTACATGAGGCAGACCTTGTGCAAGCTGCCCACCGGAATAACCGGCAACTGGTTAAAGTGAATGGGAAGAAGGTCAGTGGTCTACGGGATACTGGTGCTACCATGACCTTGCTTCAAAAGAACTTGGTGTCTGAGAAACAGTACACTGGAGACACTGTGGCTGTGAGGGTAGCAAGGGGCGATGTGTTCAGCCTACCTGTTGCCAGGGTACATTTGGATTGGGGAGTGGGCGCTAGACCTGTGAATGTGGGGGTCAAGAAGGACTTACCTGCTGATGTTCTTCTTGGAAATGACTTGGCCCCCCTTGTTTCTGCCTACGCTCCTATGGGTCCCGCTGATGTTAACTCTGTGACTACCCGTGCAGCAGAGACTGACCCACCTGCTGCTAAGCCCCAGGACGCTGAGCTCAGTAAATCTCTATCCGCTATTGATATGTGGAGGTCCCGTTACAATGCGCTGATGAAGGAGAAGAGGAGCGCAGAGGAAAAAGCACGTTTAGAACGTGAATCTCTGCTAGACAAGCTGCACCGACAGACTGCAGAAAACACCAGCTTGAGAGTGGGACATGAAACCTTAAAGACAAACTTAGCGACACTTGAGGAGAAGCTGACGCTGGCTCATAGTGAGGTGCAGCAACTCAAGGGCACCCTATGTCAGTATGAAGGGATTGTGGATACCTATAAAGAGCAGGTACAGAAAACTCGTAAAGAAGCTGATGGGATTTTGAAGGACTGTTTAGCCCTAGTCTGGGCACTGAGGAAGTTGAACCCTTCTTTGTATGGACAGGAATTCTCTCTCATAACGGGAATACAGATGGATTGTCCTGGCAAACTGACATGCCTACCACCTCCTAGTCCGGTCATCCCCAGGTTGACCCGCCAAAGGGTCAAGCCGGGTCTGCCGGAGTGTTCCACAACGGGGGAGATATGTGACAGACCCTTCTGTCAGGACTGAAGGAGTTAATTGTGTTTAGCTAAGAAACTAATTTCTAAAGACAGAGTTGCTGGCTCCAGCTATAATCTAATTAGTGCTAAGCATTCTATTGTTTGATCACCTCCAGAGAGAAAACGCCCAAGTGATAAGAAGGGCCAAGAGTGTCTTGTGGTTGAAGTGTTTAAGTAATATAATTCTATTGTATCATGTCAAAGGGCTTGTTCCCTCCATGTAATGTACAACAGTCTTTCAACCCCCATCTGGGGGGGTGTCAAACCTGTATAAATACTAGGCATCTAGCCTTTAATAAATGTCATTCTGTTTTAAACCTGAAAACTGGCTTGGTTGTGAATTGCTGATTCCCTATGCAGGACATTGTTCATCTGGTATTAACCTTGGTATCCTGTTGGTACCGTAACAGTCGGGTTTACAGACAATTGAGAAAGATGGAATCTCCCCCTTGGAGGAGAATCTTTGAAATCTAGAAGATACCCCTGGGTTACAATTTCTACGGCCCAAGATTCCTGAAAGTCTCTTGCCCAGGCCTGAGCAAAGAGAGAGAGTCTGCCCCCTACTAGATCCGGTTCCGGATCGGGGGCTACCCCTTCATGCTGTCTTAGTGGCAGCAGCAGGCTGTTTGGCCTGTTTACCCTTGTTCCAAGCTTGGTTAGGTCTCCAGGTTGGCTTGGATTGAGTAAAGTTCCCCTCTTGCTTTGCAGTAGGGGAAGAGGAAGCGGGACCACCCTTGAAGTTTCGAAAGGAACGAAAATTATTTTGTTTGGTCCTTGCCTTATTTGACTTATCTTGAGGGAGGGCATGACCCTTCCCCCCAGTGATGTCTGAAATGATCTCTTTCAGTGCAGGCCCGAATAGGGTCTTACCTTTGAAAGGGATGGTCAAAAGCTTAGATTTTGATGACACATCAGCCGACCAGGACTTAAGCCATAACACTCTACACGCTCAAATGGCAAAACCTGAATTCTTTGCCGCTAACTTAGCGAGATGAAAAGCGGCGTCTGTAATAAAAGAATTAGCTAGCTTAAGAGCCTTAATTCTGTCCAGAATATCATCTAGTGGGGTCTCCACTAGAGCCTCAAACTAAAAGGCAGCTGCAGTGGTTACAGGAACAATGCACGCTATAGGCTGAAGAAGAAAACCCTGATGAACAAAAATTTTCTTTAGGAGACCCTCTAATTTTTTATCCATAGGATCTATGAAAGCACAACTATCCTCAATAGGTATAGTTGTACGCTTAGCCAGAGTAGAAATAGCTCCCTCCACCTTAGGGACCGTCTGCCATGAGTCCTTTATGGTGTCAGATATGGGAAACATTTTCTTAAAAACAGGAGGAGGAGCGAACAGAATACCTGGTCTATCCCACTCCTTAGTAACAATGTCTGAAATCCTCTTAGGGACCGGAAAAACATCAGTGTAAACAGGAACCTCTAAATATTTGTCCATTTTACATAATTTCTCAGGAACTACAATAGGGTCACAATCATCCAGAGTCGCTAAAACCTCCCTGAGCAATAAACAGAGGTGTTCTAGCTTAAATTTAAATGCAGTCATATCTGAATCTGTCTGAGGGAACATCTTTCCTGAATCAGAAATCTCTCCCTCAGATAGCAAATCCCTCATCCCTACCGCAGAACATTGTGAGGGAATATCGGATACGGCTACTAAAGCGTCAGAAGGCTCAGCATTTGTTCTTAACCCAGAGCTACTGTGCTTCCCTTGCGACCCTGGCAGCTTAGATAAAACCTCTGTGAGGGTAGTATTCATAACTGAGGCCATATCTTGCAAGGTGAACGAATTAGACGCACTAGAAGTACTTGGTGTCGCTTGTGCGGGCGTTACTGGTTGTGACACTTGGGGAGAACTAGATGGCAAAACCTGATTTCCTTCTGTCTGAGAATCATCCAGTGCCAAACTCTTATAAGTCAAAATATGCTGTTTGCAATTTATAGACATATCAAGTGGGACACATTCTAATAGGGGGTTCCACAATGGTTTCTAAACAAATTGAGCAATGAGTTTCCTCAATGTCAGACATGTTGAACAGGCTAGTAATGAGACAAGCAAGCTTGGAAAACACTATTTAATGAAAAAAACACCATTTTCAAAAACGGTACTGTGCCTTTAAGAGAAAAAAAGGCATACACAAACTGCAAAACTGCTTAAAATTACCTCAAATTTTCAGAACTTTTTACAGTATACACATCAAGCTTTAGTAAGATTGCACCACAAGTAATCAAGCAATATACCCCCAAATGAGAAAACCGGATTGACAAGTGTCCAAAACCGGTAAAAACCCCTGTCAGCACCTTGCCACAGCTCTGCTGTGGCGCCTACCTGCCCTTAGGGATTGATAATGTGGGGATAAAGCTTTGATTAGGCCCCAGAAGTGTACCAGGACCTCCGGTGTTGTAGCTTGCCGTTTGTCTACAGAAACTAAATGCGCAACTGAGGTGCGAAAATAGGCCCCGCCCATCTCACTTGATGTTGCCAGGGCCTATACAAAAATCTACCAAACGTTTTTTAAGTCATGCGGGTTATAAAAAACCTCAAACAAGCCAAGTGTACTCTCAAATAGTTGTCCCTTAAGAAATAAAAACAGTACTCCCAGAACACACAAACGTTTGCCTTATATATCATATTCAAACTGAGTGCCCATAAGTTTAGCCCTTTATGCAAGCTAGTAATGCCTCTTATAACACTAGGATTACTGCTTACCCTGCCCCTAATGGGGATACTGTCAGCCTTTCTGAGTTATTACAGTCTCTGCAGAAAAAATGACTGAACATACCTCATTGCTGTATAGCAAGAAACCGTTCCTCACACTGAAGTTTTCCTGTACTCCTCAGCTTCTGTGGGAACAGCAGTGGACCTTAGTTACAAATGCTAAGATCATCATCCTCCAGGCAGAAATCTTCATCTATGTCCTGCCTGAGAGTACATAGTACAACACCGGTACCATTTAAAAATAACAAACTCTTGATTGAAGATAAAATAAAACTAACAGTAACACCTATTTCACTTTACCCTTCCTGCTTAGAGCCGGCAAAGAGAATGACTGGGGGATGGAGTTAAGGGGGGAGCTATATAGACAGCCCTGCTGTGGTGCTCTCTTTGCCACTTCCTGTTAGGAAGGATAATATCCCACAAGTAAGGATGAATCCGTGGACTCGGTACATCTTGCAAAAGAAATAAGGACCTTGTCCCTTAGGTTTGTTCTTCTTATCCTGCGGTAGAAAGGCACCTTTGCCTCCAGTGACCGTGGATATGATTGAGTCCAAGCCTGGACCAAAAAGAATCTTCCCCTTAAATGGAAGGGAAAGAAGTCTAGATTTAGAAGTCATGTCGGCAGACAAAGACTTCAGCCAGAGTGCCCTACAGGCTAGCACAGAAACACCTGACGCCTTGGCATTCAGGCGAATAATCTGCATATTTGCATCACAAATAAAAGAATTAACTACCCTCAAGGCCTTAATTCTTTCCTGGATCGTGTCAAGGGGACCTTCCACCTCGATCAATTCAGATAAAGAGTTGCACCAGTAGGTAGCAGCTCTAGCCACCGCAACAACCGCTGATGCCAGTTGAAACAAATATCCTGTGTGCTGAAACATCTTTCTCAACAGAGTTTCTAGCTTCTTATCCATGGGCTCTTTAAACTATGAACTATCCTCAAGCGGAATAGTAGTGTGCTTAGCAAGCATGGAGACAGCGCCATCCACCTTAGGGACGGAACCCCACAACTCCAATTGAGAGTCCGGAACTGGGAATAATTTCTTAAAAGAAGAAGGGGAAAAAGAAGAGCCAAGCTTTTTCCATTCTTTCTTATTAATATTCACCATCTTTACGGGACACGGGAAAGTCTGTGGTACAACCCTGTCCACGTAGACCTTATCTAGTTTAGGAATACAAGGTTCCTCAGGTAATTTAGGTTCTGGAACCTCTAAAGTATCCAAAACTTCCTTTAACAGAAAGCGAAAGTGTACAATCCAAAATCTAAAGTCTGGTTCCTCCGCATCTGGAAGTTTAGGGGCAGCAGATTCTGACACAGAAAGAGCATCCTCTGAAGTATCAGAGGCGTCTTCATCAGCGAATAATCTTGTATCAGATAAATCCAACAAGTTAGTAGATGACCCCTGGGAAGGATAGCAATATTTGACCTTTTCGCTTGCGCTTAGCAGGGTGAGGTAAAGTACTGAAGGCTGCAGACACTGCCATTTGTAGCTGTTCAGTAAAGTCTGGCGGTAAGAGGGCCCCTCCAGAAGGAGGATTAGCAGTGCAATGGGAAGCTGCATGTGTAATAGGAGATGACTGTAGGGAACGCACCTCATGGGACGGAGACTCCTCAGAGGTGGACAGCTCAGTGGTACTAAACATCTTGGTTTTCTAAGAATTATTTTATCAAGGCATAACTGAGCAGTCGGATATACCGTAGCCTCCTCACAATACAGAGAGGTATTAGACTAAGGAAAAGAGGGAGTACCCTCTAACGTATCAGAGTCCTCCATAGCTTGCACTTGTAAGATGGACTATAGAAAAAGAAAACGGCACCTTTATACCCCCAATGGCTGGGGCACTCACCACCTACTAATACCCAGGCCCCACAGAGAAACCGCACGGTCAGGAAAGAGGAAATCAGTGTGGCCACACCCGGTCACGTGGTGCGCCATGCAGGACCGCCCCTGCTACAGGAAAAAGCGCGCAAAATCTAACAGGCTGCGCAGCTATCCAAAATGAAAGTAAAACCTGAATGTTTCAACATCTGCCCGAGCCTCATCTCACACATGTCGCAGCATAAAACATAATAAAGTAAATTATGCGTTAAATTCCCCCTGTTCAATAATCCCCTTCCGGAGATATTAACCCTTGAATCCATACAGATAAAAGGAGTCACACTATGACCCTATCTTCTTGCGTTATTATATGTGTATAAAAAATGAAACGATCTTGCCAGAATCATCACCGTGGAATAGAAACACAGCCTCTCAAGTTTGACAGTCTTGTAGCATCGCTCCTGACATGGACTTGAGTGATAGAAGCAGGCAGTGAAACTCATCAACACCGATTGCTTAGTAGTTGTTAATACGAGTCTGGATGGGTTCGCAGTAAGACTCTCCCTGCATCTCCAGATATTAACATTCATCAATGCTCTCACTGAGAGGCTGACAAGACTACTTAAAACTCCAGTCCCATTCCGAAGGGCAGATACCCTTCATAAGGAACTACTCCCTATCTTCTGACACTTTTCTGCCGACCTCCTGTGATGAAAGGCAAAGAAAGACTGGGATATGAGGGAAGTGGGGGAGGTATTTAAGCCTTTGGCTGGGGTGTCTTTGCCTCCTCCCGGTGGCCAGGTTATGTATTTCCCACAAGTAAAGAATGAAGCCATGGACTCTCCTCATATTAAGAAAGAAACTCCTACTATGAGAGAAGTTATAAAATTGTGCCTATGTATAAATATTAGTGTCCAAAGAAACAAAAAAAAAGTAATGTACATAAGACAATACGTATTGTAATAGACATTTCCTCATATGAGAGAAAATAGATCAACCATATGTAATTGTGAGCAAAGGACTCAGCTCCCATGTAATTAGTCATAAATTTGTAACCTACAGGCATAAACAGATAATCCTGTACATTCTTGTAAACACCCTTTAAAGGGAAAAGATAAAAATAAAAAAATTGCACTCATTCTCCATTAAAATGGAAAAAACATAATTTATGTAAGAACTTACCTGATAAATTCATTTCTTTCATATTAGCAAGAGTCCATGAGCTAGTGACGTATGGGATATACATTCCTACCAGGAGGGGCAAAGTTTCCCAAACCTCAAAATGCCTACAAATACACCCCTCACCACACCCACAAATCAGTTTAACGAATAGCCAAGAAGTGGGGTGATAAGAAAAAAGTGCGAAAGCATATAAAATAAGGAATTGGAATAATTGTGCTTTATACAAAAAAAATCATAACCACCACAAAAAAAGGGCGGGCCTCATGGACTCTTGCTAATATGAAAGAAATGAATTTATCAGGTAAGTTCTTACATAAATTATGTTTTCTTTCATGTAATTAGCAAGAGTCCATGAGCTAGTGACGTATGGGATAATGACTACCCAAGATGTGGATCTTTCCACGCAAGAGTCACTAGAGAGGGAGGGATAAATAAAGACAGCCAATTCCAGCTGAAAATAATCCACACCCAAAATAAAGTTTAATGAAAAACATAAACAGAAGATTCAAACTGAAACCGCTGCCTGAAGTACTTTTCTACCAAAAACTGCTTCAGAAGAAGAAAATACATCAAAATGGTAGAATTTAGTAAAAGTATGCAAAGAGGACCAAGTTGCTGCTTTGCAAATCTGATCAACCAAAGCTTCATTCCTAAATGCCCAGGAAGTAGAAACTGACCTAGTAGAATGAGCTGTAATCCTTTGAGGCGGAGTTTTACCCGACTCAACATAGGCATGATGAATTAAAGATTTCAACCAAGATGCCAAAGAAATGGCAGAAGCTTTCTGGCCTTTTCTAGAACCGGAAAAGATAACAAATAGACTAGAAGTCTTTCGGAAAGACTTAGTAGCTTCAACATAATATTTCAAAGCTCTAACAACATCCAAAGAATGCAACGATTTCTCCTTAGAATTCTTAGGATTAGGACATAATGAGGGAACCACAATTTCTCTACTAATGTTGTTGGAATTCACAACCTTAGGTAAAAATTCAAAAGAAGTTCGCAACACCGCCTTATCCTGATGAAAAATCAGAAAAGGAGACTCACAAGAAAGAGCAGATAATTCAGAGACTCTTCTGGCAGAAGAGATCGCCAAAAGGAACAAAACTTTCCAAGAAAGTAATTTAATGTCCAATGAATGCATGGGTTCAAAAGGAGGAGCTTGAAGAGCCCCCAGAACCAAATTCAAACTCCAAGGAGGAGAAATTGACTTAATAACAGGTTTTATACGAACCAAAGCTTGTACAAAACAATGAATATCAGGAAGATTAGCAATCTTTCTGTGAAAAAGAACAGAAAGAGCAGAGATTTGTCCTTTCAAAGAACTTGCGGATAAACCTTTATCTAAACCATCCTGAAGAAACTGTAAAATTCTCGGAATTCTAAAAGAATGCCAAGAAAAATGATGAGAAAGACACCAAGAAATACAAGTCTTCCAGACTCTATAATATATCTCTCTAGATACAGATTTACAAGCCTGTAACATAGTATTAATCACAGAGTCAGAGAAACCTCTTTGACCAAGAATCAAGCGTTCAATCTCCATACCTTTAAATTTAAGGATTTGAGATCCTGATGGAAAAAAGGACCTTGCGACAGAAGGTCTGGTCTTAGCGGAAGAGTCCACGGATGGCAAGAGGCCATCCGGACAAGATCCGCATACCAAAACCTGTGAGGCCATGCCGGAGCTACCAGCAGAACAAACAAGCATTCCTTCAGAATCTTGGAGATTACTCTTGGAAGAAGAACTAGAGGCGGAAAGATATAGGCAGGATGATACTTCCAAGGAAGTGATAATGCATCCACTGCTTCCGCCTGAGGATCCCGGGATCTGGACAGATACCTGGGAAGTTTCTTGTTTAGATGAGACGCCATCAGATCTATTTCTGGAAGCTCCCACATTTGAACAATCTGAAGAAATACCTCTGGGTGAAGAGACCATTCGCCCGGATGCAACGTTTGGCGACTGAGATAATCCGCTTCCCAATTGTCTATACCTGGGATATGAACCGCAGAGATTAGACAGGAGCTGGATTCCGCCCAAACCAGAATTCGAGATACTTCTTTCATAGCCAGAGGACTGTGAGTCCCTCCTTGATGATTGATGTATGCCACAGTTGTGACATTGTCTGTCTGAAAACAAATGAACGATTCTCTCTTCAGAAGAGGCCAAGACTGAAGAGCTCTGAAAATTGCACGGAGTTCCAAAATATTGAGATTCCCAAACTCCTTGTGCCGTCAGAGATCCCCACACAGCTCCCCAACCTGTAAGACTTGCATCTGTTGAAATTACAGTCCAGGTCGGAAGAACAAAAGAAGCCCCCTGAATTAAACGATGGTGATCTGTCCACCACGTTAGAGAGTGTCGTACAATCGGTTTTAAAGATATTAATTGAGATATCTTTGTGTAATCCCTGCACCATTGATTCAGCATACAGAGCTGAAGAGGTCGCATGTGAAAACGAGCAAAGGGGATCGCGTCCGATGCAGCAGTCATAAGACCTAGAATTTCCATGCATAAGGCTACCGAAGGGAATGATTGTGACTGAAGGTTTCGACAAGCTGAAATCAATTTTAGACGTCTCTTGTCTGTCAAAGACAGAGTCATGGACACTGAATCTATCTGGAAACCCAGAAAGGTTACCCTTGTCTGAGGAATCAATGAACTTTTTAGTGAATTGATCCTCCAACCATGATCTTGAAGAAACAACACAAGTCGATTCGTATGAGATTCTGCTAAATGTAAAGACTGAGCAAGTACCAAGATATCGTCCAAATAAGGAAATACCACAATACCCTGTTCTCTGATTACAGACAGAAGGGCACCGAGAACCTTTGTAAAAATTCTTGGAGCTGTAGCTAGGCCAAACGGCAGAGCCACAAACTGGTAATGCTTGTCCAGAAAAGAGAATCTCAGGAACTGATAATGATCTGGATGAATCAGAATATGCAGATATGCATCCTGTAAATCTATTGTGGACATATAATGCCCTTGCTGAACAAAAGGCAAGATAGTCCTTACAGTTACCATTTTGAACGTTGGTATCCTTACATAACGATTCAATATTTTTAGATCCAGAACTGGTCTGAAGGAATTCTCCTTCTTTGGTACAATGAAGAGATTCGAATAAAACCCCAGCCCCTGTTCCAGAACTGGAACTGGCATAATTACTCCAGCCAACTCTAGATCTGAAACACATTTCAGAAATGCTTGAGCTTTCACTGGATTTACTGGGACATGGGAAAGAAAAAATCTCTTTGCAGGAGGTCTTATCTTGAAACCAATTCTGTACCCTTCTGAAACAATGTTCTGAATCCAAAGATTGTGAACGGAATTGATCCAAATTTCTTTGAAAAAACATAACCTGCCCCCTACCAGCTGAGCTGGAATGAGGGCCGCACCTTCATGTGGACTTAGAAGCTGGGTTTGCTTTTCTAGAAGGCTTGGATTTATTCCAGACTGGAGATGGTTTCCAAACTGAAACTGCTCCTGAGGATGAAGGATAAGGTTTTTGTTCTTTGTTGAAACGAAAGGAACGAAAACGATTATTAGCCCTGTTTTTACCCTTAGATTTTTTATCCTGTGGTAAAAAAGTTCCTTTCCCACCAGTAACAGTTGAGATAATAGAATCCAACTGAGAACAAAATAATTTGTTACCCTGGAAAGAAACGGAAAGTAGAGTCGATTTAGAAGACATATCAGCATTCCAAGTTTTAAGCCATAAAGCTCTTCTAGCTAAAATAGCTAGAGACATAAACCTGACATCAACTCTGATAATATCAAAAATGGCATCACAGATAAAATTATTAGCATGTTGAAGAAGAATAATAATATTATGAGAATCATGATCTGTTACTTGTTGCGCTAAAGTTTCCAACCAAAAAGTTGAAGCTGCAGCAACATCAGCCAATGATATAGCAGGTCTAAGAAGATTACCTGAACACAGATAAGCTTTTCTTAGAAAGGATTCAATTTTCCTATCTAAAGGATCCTTAAACGAAGTACCATCTGACGTAGGAATAGTAGTACGTTTAGCAAGGGTAGAAATAGCCCCATCAACTTTAGGGATTTTGTCCCAAAATTCTAATCTGTCAGACGGCACAGGATATAATTGCTTAAAACGTTTAGAAGGAGTAAATGAATTACCCAAATTATTCCATTCTCTGGAAATTACTTCAGAAATAGCACCAGGAACAGGAAAAACTTCTGGAATAACCACAGGAGATTTAAAGACCTTATCTAAACGTTTAGATTTAGTATCAAGAGGACCAGAATCCTCAATTTCTAAAGCAATTAGTACTTCTTTAAGTAAAGAACGAATAAATTCCATTTTAAATACATATGAAGATTTATCAGCATCAACCTCTGAGACAGAATCCTCTGAACCAGAAGAGTCATTAGAATCAGAATGATGATGTTCATTTAAAAATTCATCTGTATAAAGAGAAGTTTTAAAAGATTTTTTATGTTTACTAGAAGGAGGAATAACAGACATAGCCTTCTTGATGGATTCAGAAACAAAATCTCTTATGTTATCAGGAACATCCTGAACATTAGATGTTGATGGAACTGCAACAGGTAATGGTACATTACTAAAGGAAATATTATCTGCATTAATAAGTTTGTCATGACAATTAATACAAACAACAGCTGGAGGAACAGCTACCAAAAGTTTACAGCAGATACACTTAGCTTTGGTAGTTCCAGCACCAGACAGCGATTTTCCTGAAGTATCTTCTGACTCAGATGCAACGTGAGACATCTTGCAATATGTAAGAGAAAAAACAACATATAAAGCAAAATTGATCAAATTCCTTAAATGACAGTTTCAGGAATGGGAAAAAATGCCAAGGAATAAGCTTCTAGCAACCAGAAGCAAAGAAAAATGAGACTTAAATAATGTGGAGACAAAAGAGACGCCCATATTTTTTTAGCGCCAAATAAGACGCCCACATTATTTGGCGCCTAAATGCTTTTGGCGGCAAAAAATGATGCCACGTCCGGAACGCCGACATTTTTGGCGCAAAAGAACGTCAAAAATGACGCAACTTCCGGCGACACATATGACGCCGGAAACAGAAAAGATTTTTTGCGCCAAAAAAGTCAGCGCCAAAAATGACGCAATAAAATGAAGCATTTTCAGCCCCCGCGAGCCTAACAGCCCACAGGGGAAAAAGTCAAATTTTTAAGGTAAGAAAAATAATTGATTCAAGTGCATTATCCCAAATATGAAACTGACTGTCTGAAAAACATAATTTATGCTTACCTGATAAATTCCTTTCTTCTGTTGTGTGATCAGTCCACGGGTCATCATTACTTCTGGGATATAACTCCTCCCCAACAGGAAATGCAAGAGGATTCACCCAGCAGAGCTGCATACAGCTCCTCCCCTCTACGTCAGTCCCAGTCATTCGACCAAGAATCAACGAGAAAGGAGTAACCAAGGGTGAAGTGGTGACTGGAGTATAATTTAAAAGATATTTACCTGCCTTAAAACAGGGCGGGCCGTGGACTGATCACACAACAGAAGAAAGGAATTTATCAGGTAAGCATAAATTATTTTTTCTTCTGTTATGTGTGATCAGTCCACGGGTCATCATTACTTCTGGGATACCAATACCAAAGCAAAAGTACACGGATGACGGGAGGGATAGGCAGGCTCATTATACAGAAGGAACCACTGCCTGAAGAACCTTTCTCCCAAAAATAGCCTCCGAAGAAGCAAAAGTATCAAATTTGTAAAATTTGGAAAAAGTATGAAGCGAAGACCAAGTTGCAGCCTTGCAAATCTGTTCAACAGAGGCCTCATTCTTAAAGGCCCAAGTGGAAGCCACAGCTCTAGTGGAGTGAGCTGTAATTCTTTCAGGAGGCTGCTGTCCAGCAGTCTCATAGGCTAAACGTATTATGCTACGAAGCCAAAAAGAGAGAGAGGTAGCAGAAGCTTTTTGACCTCTCCTCTGTCCAGAATAAACGACAAACAGGGAAGAAGTTTGGCGAAAATCTTTAGTTGCCTGCAAGTAGAACTTGAGGGCACGAACTACATCCAGATTGTGTAGAAGACGTTCCTTCTTTGAAGAAGGATTTGGGCACAAGGATGGAACAACAATCTCTTGATTGATGTTCCTGTTAGTGACTACCTTAGGTAAGAACCCAGGTTTAGTACGCAGAACTACCTTGTCTGAGTGAAAAATCAGATAAGGAGAATCACAATGTAAGGCTGATAACTCAGAGACTCTTCGAGCCGAGGAAATAGCCATTAAAAACAGAACTTTCCAAGATAACAATTTTATATCAATGGAATGAAGGGGTTCAAACGGAACACCCTGTAAAACGTTAAGAACTAAATTTAAACTCCATGGCGGAGCAACAGCTTTAAACACAGGCTTGATCCTAGCTAAAGCCTGACAAAAAGCCTGGACGTCTGGATTTTCTGACAGACGCCTGTGTAACAAGATGGACAGAGCTGAAATCTGTCCCTTTAATGAACTAGCTGATAAACCCTTTTCTAAACCTTCTTGTAGAAAAGACAATATCCTAGCGATCCTAACCTTACTCCAGGAGTAACCTTTGGATTCGCACCAGTATAGGTATTTACGCCATATTTTATGGTAAATCCTTCTGGTAACAGGCTTCCTAGCCTGTATCAGGGTATCAATAACCGACTCAGAAAAACCACGTTTTGATAAAATCAAGCGTTCAATTTCCAAGCAGTCAGCTTCAGAGAAGTTAGATTTTGATGTTTGAACGGACCCTGTATCAGAAGGTCCTGTCTTAGAGGTAGAGACCAAGGCGGACAGGATGACATGTCCACTAGATCTGCATACCAAGTCCTGCGTGGCCATGCAGGCGCTATTAGAATCACTGATGCTCTCTCCTGTTTGATTTTGGCAATCAATCGAGGAAGCAGCGGGAAGGGTGGAAACACATAGGCCATCCCGAAGTTCCAAGGTGCTGTCAAAGCATCTATCAGAACCGCTCCCGGATCCCTGGATCTGGACCCGTAGCGAGGAAGTTTGGCGTTCTGGCGAGACGCCATGAGATCTATCTCTGGTTTGCCCCAACTTCGAAGTATTTGGGCAAAGACCTCCGGATGAAGTTCCCACTCCCCCGGATGAAAAGTCTGGCGACTCAAGAAATCCGCCTCCCAGTTCTCCACTCCCGGGATGTGGATTGCTGACAGGTGGCAAGAGTGAGACTCTGCCCAGCGAATTATCTTTGATACTTCCATCATTGCTAGGGAGCTTCTTGTCCCTCCTTGATGGTTGATGTAAGCTACAGTCGTGATGTTGTCCGACTGAAACCTGATGAACCCCCGAGTTGTTAATTGGGGCCAAGCCAGAAGGGCATTGAGAACTGCTCTCAATTCCAGAATGTTTATTGGAAGGAGACTCTCCTCCTGATTCCATAGTCCCTGAGCCTTCAGAGAATTCCAGACAGCGCCCCAACCTAGTAGGCTGGCGTCTGTTGTTACAATTGTCCAGTCTGGCCTGCTGAATGGCATCCCCCTGGACAGGTGTGGCCGATAAAGCCACCATAGAAGAGAATTTCTGGTCTCTTGATTCAGATTCAGAGTAGGGGACAAATCTGAGTAATCCCCATTCCACTGACTTAGCATGCACAATTGCAGCGGTCTGAGGTGTAGGCGTGCAAAAGGTACTATGTCCATTGCCGCTACCATTAAGCCGATCACCTCCATGCATTGAGCTACTGACGGGTGTTGAATGGAATGAAGGACACGGCATGCATTTTGAAGCTTTGTTAACCTGTCTTCTGTCAGGTAAATCTTCATTTCTACAGAATCTATAAGAGTCCCCAAGAATGGAACTCTTGTGAGAGGAAAAAGAGAACTCTTCTTTTCGTTCACTTTCCATCCATGCGACCTTAGAAATGCCAGAACTAGCTCTGTATGAGACTTGGCAGTTTGAAAGCTTGAAGCTTGTATTAGAATGTCGTCTAGGTACGGAGCTACCGAAATCCCTCGCGGTCTTAGTACCGCCAGAAGGGCACCCAGAACCTTTGTGAAGATTCTTGGAGCCGTAGCCAATCCGAATGGAAGAGCTACAAACTGGTAGTGCCTGTCTAAGAAGGCAAACCTTAGATACCGGTGATGATCTTTGTGGATCGGTATGTGAAGGTAAGCATCTTTTAAATCCACTGTGGTCATGTACTGACCCTTTTGGATCATGGGTAAGATTGTCCGAATAGTTTCCATTTTGAACGATGGAACTCTTAGGAATTTGTTTAGAATCTTTAAATCTAAGATTGGCCTGAAAGTTCCCTCTTTTTTGGGAACCACAAACAGGTTTGAGTAGAACCCTTGTCCTTGTTCCGACCGCGGAACCGGATGGATCACTCCCATTAATAACAGATCTTGTACACAGCGTAGAAACGCTTCTTTCTTTATCTGGTTTGTTGACAACCTTGACAGATGAAATCTCCCTCTTGGGGGAGATAATTTGAAGTCTAGAAGGTATCCCTGAGATATGATCTCTAGTGCCCAGGGATCCTGAACATCTCTTGCCCAGGCCTGGGCGAAGAGAGAAAGTCTGCCCCCCACTAGATCCGGTCCCGGATCGGGGGCATTCGGTTCATGCTGTCTTTGGGGCAGCAGCAGGTTTCCTGGCCTGCTTGCTCTTGTTCCAGGACTGGTTAGGCTTCCAGCCTTGCCTGTAACGAGCAACAGCTCCTTCCTGTTTTGGTGCAGTGGAGGTTGATGCTGCTCCTGTTTTGAAATTCCGAAAGGGACGAAAATTAGACTGTCTAGCCTTAGCTTTGGCTTTGTCTTGAGGTAGGGCGTGGCCCTTACCTCCTGTAATGTCAGCGATAATTTCTTTCAAACCGGGCCCAAATAAAGATTGCCCCTTGAAAGGTATATTAAGTAATTTGGACTTAGAAGTAACATCAGCTGACCAGGATTTTAGCCACAGCGCCCTACGTGCCTGTATGGCGAATCCTGAGTTCTTAGCCGTGAGTTTGGTTAAATGTACTACGGCCTCCGAAATGAATGAATTAGCTAGTTTAAGGACTCTAAGCCTGTCCGTAATGTCGTCTAGCGTAGATGAACTAAGGTTCTCTTCCAGAGACTCAATCAAAAATGCTGCCGCAGCCGTAATCGGCGCGATACATGCAAGGGGTTGCAATATAAAACCTTGTTGAACAAACATTTTCTTAAGGTAACCCTCTAACTTTTTATCCATTGGATCTGAAAAAGCACAGCTATCCTCCACCGGGATAGTGGTACGCTTAGCTAAAGTAGAAACTGCTCCCTCCACCTTAGGGACCGTTTGCCATAAGTCCCGAGTGGTGGCGTCTATTGGAAACATCTTTCTAAATATTGGAGGGGGTGAAAACGGCACACCGGGTCTATCCCACTCCTTAGTAACAATTTCAGTTAGTCTCTTAGGTATAGGAAAAACGTCAGTACTCGCCGGTACCGCAAAGTATTTATCCAACCTACACAGTTTCTCTGGTATTGCAACGGTGTTACAATCATTGAGAGCTGCTAAGACCTCCCCTAGTAATACACGGAGGTTCTCCAATTTAAATTTAAAATTTGAAATATCTGAATCCAATCTGTTTGGATCAGAACCGTCACCCACAGAATGAAGCTCTCCGTCCTCATGCTCTGCAAGCTGTGACGCAGTATCAGACATGACCCTAGTATTGTCAGCGCACTCTGTTCTCACCCCAGAGTGATCACGCTTGCCTCTTAGTTCTGGTAATTTAGACAAAACTTCAGTCATAACAGTAGCCATATCTTGTAATGTTATCTGTAATGGCCGCCCAGATGTACTAGGCGCCATAATATCACGCACCTCCCGGGCGGGAGATGCAGGTACTGCCGCGTGAGGCGAGTTAGTCGGCATAACTCTCCCCTCGCTGTTTGGTGAAATTTGTTCACATTGTACAGATTGACTTTTATTTAAAGTAGCATCAATACAGTTAGTACATAAATTTCTATTGGGCTCCACCTTGGCATTGGAACAAATGACACAGATATCTTCCTCTGAGTCAGACATGTTTAACACACTAGCAATAAACTTGCAACTTGGTTATAATCTTTTTTAGCAAAAACGTACTGTGCCTCAAAGAGGTACTAAACGATTAAATGACAGTTGAAATAATGAACTGAAAAACAGTTATAGCATCAAACTTTAAAACAACACAACTTTTAGCAAAGGTTTGTTCCCATTAGTAAAATAACAATAATTAAATTTGACATAAAAATTACAGAGCAACGTTTTTATTCACAGTCAATATAAAATTCTCACAGCTCTGCTGAGAGAATCTACCTCCCTCCAAAGAAGTTTGAAGACCCCTGAGATCTGTCAGAGATGAACCGGATCATGCAGGAAATATAAGAGTAGCTGACTGGAAATTTTTGATGCGTAGCAAAGAGCGCCAAAAACGGCCCCTCCCTCTCACACACAGCAGTGAAGAGAAACGAAACTGTCACAATTAAAAGCAAACAACTGCCAAGTGGAAAATAATGCCCAAATATTTATTCACTCAGTACCTCAGCAATGTAAACGATTCTACATTCCAGCAAAAACGTTTAACATGATAATACTTATTAAAAGGATTAGTGACTTTTAACAGAGTAGTTCCGGTGAAATACCATCCCCAGAATACTGAAGTGTATACATACATGTCATTATAACGGTATGGCAGGATTTTCTCATCAATTCCATTCAGAAAATAAAAACTGCTACATACCTCAATGCAGATTCATCTGCCCGCTGTCCCCTGATCTGAAGCTTTTACCTCCCTCAGATGGCCGAGAACAGCAATATGATCTTAACTACTCCGGTTAAAATCATAGTAAAAAACTCTGGCAGATTCTTCCTCAAACTCTGCCAGAGAAGTAATAACACGCTCCGGTGCTATTGTAAAATAACAAACTTTTGATTGAAGTCATAAAAACTAAGTATAATCACCATAGTCCTCTCACACATCCTATCTAGTCGTTGGGTGCAAGAGAATGACTGGGACTGACGTAGAGGGGAGGAGCTGTATGCAGCTCTGCTGGGTGAATCCTCTTGCATTTCCTGTTGGGGAGGAGTTATATCCCAGAAGTAATGATGACCCGTGGACTGATCACACATAACAGAAGAAATAAGGAATGTTGAACATCCTGAGTCAAGGCAAATAAATGTTTGAATACATATATTTAGAACTTTATTAAAAAAGTGCCCAACCATAGCTTAGAGTGTCACAGAAAATAAGCTTACTTACTTACCCCAGGACACTCATCTACATGTAGTAGAAAGCCAAACCAGTACTGAAACGAAAATCAGCAGAGGTAATGGTATATATATATATAAGAGTATATCGTCGATCTGAAAAGGGAGGTAAGAGATGAATCTCTACAACCGATAACAGAGAACCTATGAAATAGACCCCGTAGAAGGAGATCACTGCATTCAAAATAGGCAATACTCTCCTCACATCCCTCTGACATTCACTGCACTCTGAGAGGAAAACCGGGCTCCAACCTGCTGCGGTGCGCATATCAACGTAGAATCTAGCACAAACTTACTTCACCACCTCCATAGGAGGCAAAGTTTGTAAAACTGATTTGTGGGTGTGGTGAGGGGTGTATTTGTAGGCATTTTGAGGTTTGGGAAACTTTGCCCCTCCTGGTAGGAATGTATATCCCATACGTCACTAGCTCATGGACTCTTGCTAATTACATGAAAGAAATACCCGCAATTGCCACTAGATGGTGCCAGACACAAGGGATTCCTGCAGAACAGGAAAAATAAATAAGTCAGTGCAATAAATGATTTTATTTTGGGGAGTACCATCTACAAGAATGGAATCTAAATGTACGCACCCTAAAGTACATTTTACAGAGTACCATGAATATAAAATATAGTAAAGTTCCACATCGAAGAGTAATAAGTAACACACACTTATATTAGAAGAATCTCCCTGAAAATACATTATTAGACAGCCGTCGGCATCATAAGATAGACGGTTTAGGTAATAAAATGGGCCAGCGAGGAGGTCCGCACTCTCCGCATAAGGTGCAGAGGAAAGGCGCCAAACAGACTGCCAGGCAACAGTCAAAGTCTTTCAGAGAGAAATAAAACGATCCTGTGGCGGAAAAATTCTCAGCTCCAGCTTAGATCGTAAATCTCACTGACATCTTTCTATGTCAAAACCTACCATACGGCAGAAAGAAGAAGCTACAGAGCGTTTACCCACAAAAGGCACTTGCCCAGTGGATGATGCTCTGAACACATCACTAGAATCGCTTATGCACAAAATGACAGAATATTATCCCTGCCGCTAAACCCCAGCTAAATACAGTAAACCGAGTAACAAATATCCACCTAGGCACAGCAAAAAGACCCAGTCTGAGGCAGGAAAAGTTAAACCCTATCGCTGCTGGGAGATAAGATATCCGCAAAAACATAATTTATGTAAGAACTTACCTGATAAATTCATTTCTTTCATATTAACAAGAGTCCATGAGCTAGTGACGTATGGGATATACATTCCTACCAGGAGGGGCAAAGTTTCCCAAACCTTAAAATGCCTATAAATACACCCCTCACCACACCCACAAATCAGTTTAACGAATAGCCAAGAAGTGGGGTGATAAGAAAAAAAGTGCGAAGCATATAAAATAAGGAATTGGAATAATTGTGCTTTATACAAAAAAATCATAACCACCACAAAAAAGGGTGGGCCTCATGGACTCTTGTTAATATGAAAGAAATGAATTTATCAGGTAAGTTCTTACATAAATTATGTTTTCTTTCATGTAATTAACAAGAGTCCATGAGCTAGTGACGTATGGGATAATGACTACCCAAGATGTGGATCTTTCCACACAAGAGTCACTAGAGAGGGAGGGATAAAATAAAGACAGCCAATTCCTGCTGAAAATAATCCACACCCAAAATAAAGTTTAACAAAAAACATAAGCAGAAGATTCAAACTGAAACCGCTGCCTGAAGAACTTTTCTACCAAAAACTGCTTCAGAAGAAGAAAATACATCAAAATGGTAGAATTTAGTAAAAGTATGCAAAGAGGACCAAGTTGCTGCTTTGCAGATCTGGTCAACCGAAGCTTCATTCCTAAACGCCCAGGAAGTAGATACTGACCTAGTAGAATGAGCTGTAATTCTCTGAGGCGGAATTTTACCCGACTCAACATAGGCAAGATGAATTAAAGATTTCAACCAAGATGCCAAAGAAATGGCAGAAGCTTTCTGGCCTTTCCTAGAACCGGAAAAGATAACAAATATTTCAAAGCTCTAACAACATCCAAAGAATGCAACGATTTCTCCTTAGAATTCTTAGGATTAGGACATAATGAAGGAACCACAATTTCTCTACTAATGTTGTTGGAATTCACAACTTTAGGTAAAATTCAAAAGAAGTTCGCAACACCGCCTTATCCTGATGAAGAATCAGAAAAGGAGACTCACAAGAAAGAGCAGATAATTCAGAAACTCTTCTGGTAGAAGAGATGGCCAAAAGGAACAAAACTTTCCAAGAAAGTAATTTAATATCCAATGAATGCATAGGTTCAAATGGAGGAGCTTGAAGAGCCCCCAGAACCAAATTCAAACTCCAGGAGGAGAAATTGACTTAATGACAGGCTTTATACGAACCAAAGCTTGTACAAAACAATGAATATCAGGAAGAATAGCAATCTTTCTGTGAAAAAGAACAGAAAGAGCAGAGATTTGACCTTTCAAGGAACTTGCGGACAAACCCTTATCTAAACCATCCTGAAGAAATTGTAATATTCTCGGTATTCTAAAAGAATGCCAAGAAAAATGATGAGAAAGACACCAAGAAATATAAGTCTTCCAGACTCTATAATATATCTCTCTGGATACAGATTTACGAGCCTGTAACATAGTATTAATCACAGAGTCAGAGAAACCTCTTTGACCAAGAATCAAGCGTTCAATCTCCATACCTTTAAATTTAAGGATTTCAGATCCTGATGGAAAAAAGGACCTTGAGACAAAAGGTCTGGTCTTAACGGAAGAGTCCATGGTTGGCAAGAGGCCATCCGGACAAGATCCGCATACCAAAACCTGTGAGGCCATGCCGGAGCTACCAGCAGAACAAACGAGCATTCCTTCAGAATCTTGGAGATTACTCTTGGAAGAAGAACTAGAGGCGGAAAGATATAGGCAGGATGATACTTCCAAGGAAGTGAAAATGCATCCACTGCCTCCGCCTGAAGATCCCGGGATCTGGACAGATACCTGGGAAGTTACTTGTTTAGATGAGAAGCCATCAGATCTATTTCTGGAAGTTCCCACATTTGAACAATCTGAAGAAATACCTCTGGGTGAAGAGACCATTCGCCCGGATGCAACGTTTGGCGACTGAGATAATCCGCTTTCCAATTGTCCATACCTGGGATATAAACCGCAGAGATTAGACAGGAGCTGGATTCCGCCCAAACCAAAATTTGAGATACTTCTTTCATAGCCAGAGGACTGTGAGTCCCTCCTTGATGATTGATGTATGCCACAGTTGTGACATTGTCTTATCTGAAAACAATGAACAACTCTCTCTTCAGAAGAGGCCAAGACTGAAGAGCTCTGAAAATTGCACGGAGTTCCAAAATATTGATCGGAAATCTCACCTCCTGAGATTCCCAAACCCCTTGTGCCGTCAGAGACCCCCACACAGCTCCCCAACCTGTAAGACTTGAATCTGTTGAGATTATAGTCCAGGTCGGAAGAACAAAGAAGCCCCCTGAACTAAACGATGGTGATCTGTCCACCATGTCAGAGAGTGTCGTAAAATCGGTTTAAAGATATTAATTGAGATATCTTTGAGTAATCCCTGCACCATTGGTTCAGCATACAGAGCTGAAGAGGTCGCATGTGAAAACGAGCAAAGGAGATCGCATCTGATGCGGCAGTCCTAAGACCCAACATTTCCATGCATAAGGCTACCAAAGGGAATGATTGTGACTGAAGGTTTTGACAAGCTGATATCAATGTTAAACTTCTCTTGTCTGACAAGGACAGAGTCATAGACACTGAATTTATCTAGAAACCTAAAAAGGTTACCCTTGTCTGAGGAATCAATGAACTGAATGGTAAATTGATCCTCCAACCATGAACTTGAAGAAACAACACAAGTCGATTCGTATGAGATTCTTCGAAAATGAGAAGACTGAGCAAGTACCAAGATATCGTCCAAATAAGGAAATACCAAAACCCTATTCTCTGATTACAGAAGAAGGGCACCGAGAACCTTTGAAAAAAATTCTTGGAACTGAGGCTAGACCAAACAGTAGAGCCACAAAACTGGTAATGCTTGTCTAAAAAGAGAATCTCAGACACTAAAAGTGATCTGGATGAATCGGAATATGCAGATACACATCCTGTAAATCTATTGTAGACATATAATGCCCTTGCTAAACAAAAGGCAGGATAGTCCTACAGTAACCATCTTGAATGTTGGTATCCTAACATAACGATTCAATAATGATAGATCCAGAACTGGTCTGAAGGAATTGACCTTCTTTGGTACAATGAAGAGATAAAATAAAACCCCAGCCCCTGTTCCAGAACTGGAACTGGCATAAATACTCCAGCCAACTCTAGATCTGAAACACATTTCAGAAATGCTGAGCCTTGCTGTGTCAACTGGGACACGGGAAAGAAAAGAATCTCTTAGCAGGAGGCCTTAACTTGAAGCCAATTCTGTACCTTTCTGAAACAATGTTTCTGAAACCAGAGATTAAGAACGGAATTGATCCAAATTTCTTTGAAGAAAACGTAATCTGCCCCATACCAGCTGAGCTGGAATAAGGGCCGCACCTTCATAGGTACTTAGGAGCTGACTATAGGTTTCTATAAGGCTTGGATATATTCCAAACTGGAAATAGTTTCCAAACTGATACCGCTCCTGAGGATGAAGGATCAGGCTTTTGTTCCTTGTTGTGAGGAAAGGAACGAAATGATTATTTACCCTGGAAAGAAAGGGAAAGCAAAGTTGACTTAGAAGACATGTCAGCATTCCAAGTTTAATCCATAAAGCTTTTCTAGCTAAAATAGCTAGAGACATATACCTGACATCAACTCTAATGATATCAAAAGATGGTATCACCAATAAAATAATTAGCATGTTATAGAATAATAATAATGCTATAAAATTATGATCTGTTACCTGTTGCGCTAAAGCTTCTAACCAAAAAGTTGAAGCTGCAGCAACATCCGCTAAAAATATAGCAGGTCTAAGAAGATTACCTGAACATAAGTAAGCTTTTCTTAGAAAAGATTCAATTTTCCTATCTAAAGGATCCTTAAATGAAGTACTATCTGCCATAGGAATAGTAGTACATTAGCAGGAGTAGAGACAGCCCCATAACCTTAGGGATTTTTGTCCCAAAAAACTCTAATCTGTCAGATGGCACAGGATATAATTTGCTTAAACGTCTAGAAGGAGTAAATAAATTACCCAAATTATTCCATTCCCTGGAAATTACTTCAGAAATAGCATCAGGGAGATAAAACACTTCTGGAATAACTACAGGAGATTTAAAAACGTTATTTAAACGTTTACATTTAGTATCAAGAGGACCAGAATCCTCTATTTCTAATGCAAATAACACTTCTTTAAGTAAAGAACGAATAAATTCCATCTTGAACAAATACAAAGATTTATCAGCATCAACCTCTGAGACAGAAACCTCTGAACCAGAAGAACCATTATCAGTATCAGAATGATGATGTTCATTTAAAAATTCATCTGAAAAAAAGAGAAGTTTTAAAAGACTTTTATGTATACTAGAAGGAGAAATAACAGACATAGCCTTCTTAATGGATTTAAAAAATAAAATCTCTTATGTTATCAGGAACACTCTGAAAATTAGATGTTGACGGACAGCAACAGGTAATGTAATAGTACTAAAGGAAATTTTATCTGCATTAATAAGTTTGACATGACATGCAATACAAATAACAGCTGGAGAAACAGATACCAAAAGTTTATAGCAGACTTAGCTTGGTAGCTCCAGCACTGTGCAGTGATTTTCCTGTAGTATCTTCTGACTCAGTTGCAACGTGGAACATCTTGCAATATGTAAAAGAAAAAAACAACATATAAAGCAAAATTGATCAAATTGATTAAATGACAGTTTCAGGAATGGGAAAAAAATGCCAGTGAACAAGCTTCTAGCAACCAGAAGCAATAAATAATGAGACTTAAATAATGTGGAGACAAAAATGACGCCCATATTTTTTAGCGCCAAAAAAGACGCCCACATTATTTGGCGCCTAAAATGTTTTTGGCGCCAAAAATGACGCCACATCCGGAACGCCGACATCTTTGACGCAAAATAACGTCAAAAAATGACGCAACTTCCGGCGACACGTATGACGCCGGAAACGGAAAAGAATTTTTGCGCCAAAAAAGTCCGCGCCAAGAATGACGCAATAAAATGAAGCATTTTCAGCCCCCGCGAGCCTAACAGCCCACAGGGAAAAAAGTCAAATTTTTGAGGTAAGAAAAAATATGATAATTCAATGCATAATCCCAAATATGAAACTGACTGTCTGGAAATAAGGAAAGTTGAACATTCTGAGTCAAGGCAAATAAATGTTTGAATACATATATTTAGAACTTTATAAATAAAGTGCCCAACCATAGCTTAGAGTGTCACAGAAAATAAGACTTACTTACCCCAGGACACTCATCTACATGTTTGTAGAAAGCCAAACCAGTACTGAAACGAGAATCAGTAGAGGAAATGGTAAATATAAGAGTATATCGTCGATCTGAAAAGGGAGGTAAGAGATGAATCTCTACGACCGATAACAGAGAACCTTATGAAATAGACCCCGTAGAAGGAGATCACTGCATTCAATAGGCAATACTCTCTTCACATCCCTCTGACATTCACTGCACGCTGAGAGGAAAACCGGGCTCCAACTTGCTGCGGAGCGCATATCAACGTAGAATCTAGCACAAACTTACTTCACCACCTCCCTTGGAGGCAAAGTTTGTAAAACTGATTTGTGGGTGTGGTGAGGGGTGTATTTATAGGCATTTTAAGGTTTGGGAAACTTTGCCCCTCCTGGTAGGAATGTATATCCCATACGTCACTAGCTCATGGACTCTTGTTAATTACATGAAAGAAAGAGGGCTGCAGGGAGATAAACATCAAACCCCTGACCTAGTATCGCCCCAATACTGTTTGCATCAGACATTAAATTTAAGAGAACGATCATCTCTTAAGCAAAAAAAAAACAATTTGACAGAGAGTAGGTATCTAGCGTACTAACCCTGATAGAGTTTTGATAGAAACGCATATAAATCCCTACTTGAGAGGATTATGTAACTGCAGACCATAACTAAATACCGGTATACTGGCATGCGGTGGTCTCTGCTCCCTGAGAGGATTATGTAACTGCAGACCATAACTAAATACCGGTATACTGGCATGCGGTGGTCTCTGCTCCCTACTTGAGAGGATTATGTAACTGCAGACCATAACTAAATACCGGTATACTGGCATGCGGTGGTCTCTGCTCCCTACTTGAGAGGATTATGTAACTGCAGACCATAACTAAATACCGGTATACTGGCATGCGGTGGTCTCTGCTCCCTACTTGAGAGGATTATGTAACTGCAGACCATAACTAAATACCGGTATACTGGCATACGGTGGTCTCTGCTCCCTACTTGAGAGGATTATGTAACTGCAGACCATAACTAAATACCGGTATACTGGCATGCGGTGGTCTCTGCTCCCTGAGAGGATTATGTAACTGCAGACCTTAACTAAATACTGATATACTGGCATGCGGTGGTCTCTGCTCCCTACTTGAGAGGATTATGTAACTGCAGACCATAACTAAATACCGGTATACTGGCATGCGGTGGTCTCTGCTCCCTACTTGAGAGGATTATGTAGCTGCAGACCATAACTAAATACCGGTATACTGGCATGCGGTGGTCTCTGCTCCCTACTTGAGAGGATTATGTAACTGCAGACCATAACTAAATACTGGTATACTGGCATGCGGTGGTCTCTGCTCCCTACTTGAGAGGATTATGTAACTGCAGACCTTAACTAAATACCGGTATACTGGCATGCGGTGGTCTCTGCTCCCTACTTGAGAGGATTATGTAACTGCAGACCATAACTAAATACAGGTATACTGGCATGCGGTGGTCTCTGCTCCCTACTTGAGAGGATTATGTAACTGCAGACCATAACTAAATACAGGTATACTGGCATGCGGTGGTCTCTGCTCCCTACTTGAGAGGATTATGTAACTGCAGACCATAACTAAATACCGGTATACTGGCGTGCGGTGGTCTCTGCTCCCTACTTGAGAGGATTATGTAACTGCAGAGCATAACTAAATACCGGTATACTGGCATGCGGTGGTCTCTGCTCCCTACTTGAGAGGATTATGTAACTGCAGACCATAACTAAATACCGGTATACTGGCATGCGGTGGTCTCTGCTCCCTGAGAGGATTATGTAACTGCAGACCATAACTAAATACCGGTATACTGGCATGCGGTGGTCTCTGCTCCCTACTTGAGAGGATTATGTAACTGCAGACCATAACTAAATACCGGTATACTGGCATGCGGTGGTCTCTGCTCCCTACTTGAGAGGATTATGTAACTGCAGACCATAACTAAATACCGGTATACTGGCATGCGGTGGTCTCTGCTCCCTACTTGAGAGGATTATGTAACTGCAGACCTTAACTAAATACCGGTATACTGGCATGCGGTGGTCTCTGCTCCCTACTTGAGAGGATTATGTAACTGCAGACCATAACTAAATACCGGTATACTGGCATGCGGTGGTCTCTGCTCCCTACTTGAGAGGATTATGTAACTGCAGACCATAACTAAATACTGGTATACTGGCATGCGGTGGTCTCTGCTCCCTACTTGAGAGGATTATGTAACTGCAGACCATAACTAAATACCGGTATACTGGCATACTGTGGTCTCTGCACCCTACTTGAGAGGATTATGTAACTGCAGACCATAACTAAATACCGGTATACTGGCATGCGGTGGTCTCTGCTCCCTACTTGAGAGGATTATGTAACTGCAGACCATAACTAAATACCGGTATACTGGCATGCGGTGGTCTCTGCTCCCTACTTGAGAGGATTATGTAACTGCAGACCATAACTAAATACCGGTATACTGGCATGCGGTGGTCTCTGCTCCCTGAGAGGATTATGTAACTGCAGACCATAACTAAATACCGGTATACTGGCGTGTGGTGGTCTCTGCTCCCTACTTGAGAGGATTATGTAACTGCAGACCATAACTAAATACCGGTATACTGGCATGCGGTGGTCTCTGCTCCCTGAGAGGATTATGTAACTGCAGACCATAACTAAATACTGGTATACTGGCATGCGGTGGTCTCTGCTCCCTACTTGAGAGGATTATGTAACTGCAGACCATAACTAAATACCGGTATACTGGCATGCGGTGGTCTCTGCTCCCTACTTGAGAGGATTATGTAACTGCAGACCATAACTAAATACCGGTATACTGGCATGCGGTGGTCTCTGCTCCCTACTTGAGAGGATTATGTAACTGCAGACCATAACTAAATACCGGTATACTGGCATGCGGTGGTCTCTGCTCCCTACTTGAGAGGATTATGTAACTGCAGACCATAACTAAATACTGGTATACTGGCATGCGGTGGTCTCTGCTCCCTGAGAGGATTATGTAACTGCAGACCATAACTAAATACCGGTATACTGGCATGCGGTGGTCTCTGCTCCCTACTTGAGAGGATTATGTAACTGCAGACCATAACTAAATACCGGTATACTGGCATGCGGTGGTCTCTGCTCCCTACTTGAGAGGATTATGTAACTGCAGACCATAACTAAATACCGGTATACTGGCATACGGTGGTCTCTGCTCCCTACTTGAGAGGATTATGTAACTGCAGACCATAACTAAATACCGGTATACTGGCATGCGGTGGTCTCTGCTCCCTACTTGAGAGGATTATGTAACTGCAGACCATAACTAAATACTGGTATACTGGCATGCGGTGGTCTCTGCTCCCTACTTGAGAGGATTATGTAACTGCAGAGCATAACTAAATACCGGTATACTGGCGTGCGGTGGTCTCTGCTCCCTACTTGAGAGGATTATGTAACTGCAGAGCATAACTAAATACCGGTATACTGGCATGCGGTGGTCTCTGCTCCCTACTTGAGAGGATTATGTAACTGCAGACCTTAACTAAATACCGGTATACTGGCATGCGGTGGTCTCTGCTCCCTGAGAGGATTATGTAACTGCAGACCATAACTAAATACCGGTATACTGGCATGCGGTGGTCTCTGCTCCCTACTTGAGAGGATTATGTAACTGCAGACCTTAACTAAATACCGGTATACTGGCATGCGTGGTCTCTGCTCCCTGAGAGGATTATGTAACTGCAGACCATAACTAAATACCGGTATACTGGCATGCGGTGGTCTCTGCTCCCTACTTGAGAGGATTATGTAACTGCAGACCATAACTAAATACCGGTATACTGGCATGCGGTGGTCTCTGCTCCCTACTTGAGAGGATTATGTAACTGCAGACCATAACTAAATACCGGTATACTGGCATGCGGTGGTCTCTGCTCCCTACTTGAGAGGATTATGTAACTGCAGAACATAACTAAATACCGGTATACTGGCATGCGGTGGTCTCTGCTCCCTGAGAGGATTATGTAACTGCAGACCATAACTAAATACCGGTATACTGGCATGCGGTGGTCTCTGCTCCCTACTTGAGAGGATTATGTAACTGCAGACCTTAACTAAATACCGGTATACTGGCATGCGTGGTCTCTGCTCCCTGAGAGGATTATGTAACTGCAGACCATAACTAAATACCGGTATACTGGCATGCGGTGGTCTCTGCTCCCTACTTGAGAGGATTATGTAACTGCAGACCATAACTAAATACCGGTATACTGGCATGCGGTGGTCTCTGCTCCCTACTTGAGAGGATTATGTAACTGCAGACCATAACTAAATACCGGTATACTGGCATGCGGTGGTCTCTGCTCCCTACTTGAGAGGATTATGTAACTGCAGACCATAACTAAATACCGGTATACTGGCATGCGGTGGTCTCTGCTCCCTACTTGAGAGGATTATGTAACTGCAGACCATAACTAAATACCGGTATACTGGCATGCGGTGGTCTCTGCTCCCTGAGAGGATTATGTAACTGCAGACCATAACTAAATACCGGTATACTGGCATGCGGTGGTCTCTGCTCCCTACTTGAGAGGATTATGTAACTGCAGACCATAACTAAATACCGGTATACTGGCATGCGGTGGTCTCTGCTCCCTGAGAGGATTATGTAACTGCAGACCATAACTAAATACCGGTATACTGGCATGCAGTGGTCTCTGCTCCCTACTTGAGAGGATTATGTAACTGCAGACCATAACTAAATACTGATATACTGGCATGCGGTGGTCTCTGCTCCCTACTTGAGAGGATTATGTAACTGCAGACCATAACTAAATACCGGTATACTGGCATGCGGTGGTCTCTGCTCCCTACTTGAGAGGATTATGTAACTGCAGACCATAACTAAATACCGGTATACTGGCATGCGGTGGTCTCTGCTCCCTACTTGAGAGGATTATGTAACTGCAGACCATAACTAAATACCGGTATACTGGCATGCGGTGGTCTCTGCTCCCTGAGAGGATTATGTAACTGCAGACCATAACTAAATACCGGTATACTGGCATGCGGTGGTCTCTGCTCCCTACTTGAGAGGATTATGTAACTGCAGACCATAACTAAATACCGGTATACTGGCATACGGTGGTCTCTGCTCCCTACTTGAGAGGATTATGTAACTGCAGACCATAACTAAATACCGGTATACTGGCATACGGTGGTCTCTGCTCCCTGAGAGGATTATGTAACTGCAGACCTTAACTAAATACTGATATACTGGCATGCGGTGGTCTCTGCTCCCTACTTGAGAGGATTATGTAACTGCAGACCATAACTAAATACCGGTATACTGGCATGCGGTGGTCTCTGCTCCCTGAGAGGATTATGTAACTGCAGACCATAACTAAATACCGGTATACTGGCATGCGGTGGTCTCTGCTCCCTGAGAGGATTATGTAACTGCAGACCTTAACTAAATACTGATATACTGGCATGCGGTGGTCTCTGCTCCCTACTTGAGAGGATTATGTAACTGCAGACCATAACTAAATACTGGTATACTGGCATGCGGTGGTCTCTGCTCCCTGAGAGGATTATGTAACTGCAGACCATAACTAAATACCGGTATACTGGCATGCGGTGGTCTCTGCACCCTGAGAGGATTATGTAACTGCAGACCATAACTAAATACCGGTATACTGGCATGCGGTGGTCTCTGCTCCCTACTTGAGAAGATTATGTAACTGCAGACCTTAACTAAATACCGGTATACTGGCATGCGGTGGTCTCTGCTCCCTACTTGAGAGGATTATGTAACTGCAGACCATAACTAAATACCGGTATACTGGCATACGGTGGTCTCTGCTCCCTGAGAGGATTATGTAACTGCAGACCTTAACTAAATACCGGTATACTGGCATGCGGTGGTCTCTGCTCCCTACTTGAGAGGATTATGTAACTGCAGACCATAACTAAATACTGATATACTGGCATGCGGTGGTCTCTGCTCCCTGAGAGGATTATGTAACTGCAGACCATAACTAAATACTGATATACTGGCATGCGGTGGTCTCTGCTCCCTGAGAGGATTATGTAACTGCAGAGCATAACTAAATACCGGTATACTGGCGTGTGGTGGTCTCTGCTCCCTGAGAGGATTATGTAACTGCAGACCTTAACTAAATACCGGTATACTGGCATGCGGTGGTCTCTGCTCCCTGAGAGGATTATGTAACTGCAGACCATAACTAAATACCGGTATACTGGCATGCGGTGGTCTCTGCTCCCTACTTGAGAGGATTATGTAACTGCAGACCTTAACTAAATACCGGTATACTGGCATGCGGTGGTCTCTGCTCCCTACTTGAGAGGATTATGTAACTGCAGACCATAACTAAATACCGGTATACTGGCGTGCGGTGGTCTCTGCTCCCTGAGAGGATTATGTAACTGCAGAACATAACTAAATACCGGTATACTGGCATGCGGTGGTCTCTGCTCCCTACTTGAGAGGATTATGTAACTGCAGACCATAACTAAATACCGGTATACTGGCATGCGGTGGTCTCTGCTCCCTACTTGAGAGGATTATGTAGCTGCAGACCATAACTAAATACCGGTATACTGGCATGCGGTGGTCTCTGCTCCCTGAGAGGATTATGTAACTGCAGACCATAACTAAATACCGGTATACTGGCATGCGGTGGTCTCTGCTCCCTGAGAGGATTATGTAACTGCAGACCATAACTAAATACCGGTATACTGGCATGCGGTGGTCTCTGCTCCCTACTTGAGAGGATTATGTAACTGCAGACCTTAACTAAATACCGGTATACTGGCATGCGGTGGTCTCTGCTCCCTACTTGAGAGGATTATGTAACTGCAGACCATAACTAAATACCGGTATACTGGCATGCGGTGGTCTCTGCTCCCTGAGAGGATTATGTAACTGCAGACCATAACTAAATACCGGTATACTGGCGTGCGGTGGTCTCTGCTCCCTGAGAGGATTATGTAACTGCAGAACATAACTAAATACCGGTATACTGGCATGCGGTGGTCTCTGCTCCCTACTTGAGAGGATTATGTAACTGCAGACCATAACTAAATACCGGTATACTGGCATGCGGTGGTCTCTGCTCCCTGAGAGGATTATGTAACTGCAGACCTTAACTAAATACCGGTATACTGGCATGCGGTGGTCTCTGCTCCCTGAGAGGATTATGTAACTGCAGACCTTAACTAAATACTGGTATACTGGCATGCGGTGGTCTCTGCTCCCTACTTGAGAGGATTATGTAACTGCAGACCATAACTAAATACCGGTATACTGGCATGCGGTGGTCTCTGCTCCCTGAGAGGATTATGTAACTGCAGACCATAACTAAATACCGGTATACTGGCATGCGGTGGTCTCTGCTCCCTACTTGAGAGGATTATGTAGCTGCAGACCATAACTAAATACCGGTATACTGGCATGCGGTGGTCTCTGCTCCCTGAGAGGATTATGTAACTGCAGACCATAACTAAATACCGGTATACTGGCATGCGGTGGTCTCTGCTCCCTACTTGAGAGGATTATGTAACTGCAGACCATAACTAAATACCGGTATACTGGCATGCGGTGGTCTCTGCTCCCTACTTGAGAGGATTATGTAACTGCAGACCTTAACTAAATACCGGTATACTGGCATGCGGTGGTCTCTGCTCCCTGAGAGGATTATGTAACTGCAGACCTTAACTAAATACCGGTATACTGGCATGCGGTGGTCTCTGCTCCCTACTTGAGAGGATTATGTAACTGCAGACCTTAACTAAATACCGGTATACTGGCATGCGGTGGTCTCTGCTCCCTACTTGAGAGGATTATGCAACTGCAGACCTTAACTAAATACCGGTATACTGGCATGCGGTGGTCTCTGCTCCGTGAGAGGATTATGTAACTGCAGACCATAACTAAATACCGGTATACTGGCATGCGGTGGTCTCTGCTCCCTACTTGAGAGGATTATGCAACTGCAGACCTTAACTAAATACCGGTATACTGGCATGCGGTGGTCTCTGCTCCGTGAGAGGATTATGTAACTGCAGACCATAACTAAATACTGGTATACTGGCATACGGTGGTCTCTGCTCCCTACTTGAGAGGATTATGTAACTGCAGACCATAACTAAATACCGGTATACTGGCATGCGGTGGTCTCTGCTCCCTACTTGAGAGGATTATGTAACTGCAGACCATAACTAAATACCGGTATACTGGCATGCGGTGGTCTCTGCTCCCTACTTGAGAGGATTATGTAACTGCAGACCTTAACTAAATACCGGTATACTGGCATGCGGTGGTCTCTGCTCCCTACTTGAGAGGATTATGTAACTGCAGACCATAACTAAATACCGGTATACTGGCATGCGGTGGTCTCTGCTCCCTGAGAGGATTATGTAACTGCAGACCATAACTAAATACCGGTATACTGGCATGCGGTGGTCTCTGCTCCCTACTTGAGAGGATTATGTAACTGCAGACCATAACTAAATACCGGTATACTGGCATACGGTGGTCTCTGCTCCCTACTTGAGAGGATTATGTAACTGCAGACCATAACTAAATACCGGTATACTGGCATGCGGTGGTCTCTGCTCCCTACTTGAGAGGATTATGCAACTGCAGACCTTAACTAAATACTGGTATACTGGCGTGTGGTGGTCTCTGCTCCCTACTTGAGAGGATTATGCAACTGCAGACCTTAACTAAATACCGGTATACTGGCGTGTGGTGGTCTCTGCTCCCTACTTGAGAGGATTATGTAACTGCAGACCATAACTAAATACCGGTATACTGGCATGCGGTGGTCTCTGCTCCCTGAGAGGATTATGTAACTGCAGACCATAACTAAATACCGGTATACTGGCATGCGGTGGTCTCTGCTCCCTACTTGAGAGGATTATGTAACTGCAGACCATAACTAAATACCGGTATACTGGCATACGGTGGTCTCTGCTCCCTGAGAGGATTATGTAACTGCAGACCTTAACTAAATACCGGTATACTGGCATGCGGTGGTCTCTGCTCCCTACTTGAGAGGATTATGTAACTGCAGACCATAACTAAATACCGGTATACTGGCATGCGGTGGTCTCTGCTCCCTACTTGAGAGGATTATGTAACTGCAGACCATAACTAAATACTGGTATACTGGCATGCGGTGGTCTCTGCTCCCTACTTGAGAGGATTATGTAACTGCAGACCATAACTAAATACCGGTATACTGGCATACGGTGGTCTCTGCTCCCTACTTGAGAGGATTATGTAACTGCAGACCATAACTAAATACCGGTATACTGGCATGCGGTGGTCTCTGCTCCCTACTTGAGAGGATTATGTAACTGCAGACCATAACTAAATACTGGTATACTGGCATGCGGTGGTCTCTGCTCCCTACTTGAGAGGATTATGTAACTGCAGACCATAACTAAATACCGGTATACTGGCATGCGGTGGTCTCTGCTCCCTACTTGAGAGGATTATGTAACTGCAGACCTTAACTAAATACTGGTATACTGGCATGCGGTGGTCTCTGCTCCCTACTTGAGAGGATTATGTAACTGCAGACCTTAACTAAATACCGGTATACTGGCATGCGGTGGTCTCTGCTCCCTACTTGAGAGGATTATGTAACTGCAGACCATAACTAAATACCGGTATACTGGCATGCGGTGGTCTCTGCTCCCTGAGAGGATTATGTAACTGCAGACCTTAACTAAATACTGGTATACTGGCATGCGGTGGTCTCTGCTCCCTACTTGAGAGGATTATGTAACTGCAGACCATAACTAAATACCGGTATACTGGCGTGCGGTGGTCTCTGCTCCCTACTTGAGAGTATTATGTAACTGCAGACCTTAACTAAATACCGGTATACTGGCATGCGGTGGTCTCTGCTCCCTACTTGAGAGGATTATGTAACTGCAGACCATAACTAAATACTGGTATACTGGCATGCGGTGGTCTCTGCTCCCTACTTGAGAGGATTATGTAACTACAGACCATAACTAAATACCGGTATACTGGCATGCGGTGGTCTCTGCTCCCTACTTGAGAGGATTATGTAACTGCAGACCATAACTAAATACCGGTATACTGGCATGCGGTGGTCTCTGCTCCCTACTTGAGAGGATTATGTAGCTGCAGACCATAACTAAATACCGGTATACTGGCATGCGGTGGTCTCTGCTCCCTGAGAGGATTATGTAACTGCAGACCTTAACTAAATACTGGTATACTGGCATGCGGTGGTCTCTGCTCCCTACTTGAGAGGATTATGTAACTGCAGACCATAACTAAATACCGGTATACTGGCATGCGGTGGTCTCTGCTCTACTCAGCTAAAAACTTCACTAAAAGTCACAGATTCTTAAGAGCCAACAATGCCACATCCCCTCATTGCCCACTCCCACTAGAGAATACTAAGCAAAGTTAGAACAGTCCCAAACCCTCAGACAAACCACTGTTTGCATTCATGCCACAAACAGACCACAAGCCATGGGGCAGGGATACAGAAACTCAGGGTTAGAAGTCTTCATTCTTCTCACCAGTTCCAGGTCTGACAGAAGCAATCTTCATCCTGACAGGGACCTGAGATAAAAGGAAAGCAGAGTAACTAACCCTGGTTGCCGGGTAGGGGGTGCATAGATTGCTGTAGAGAGAACAGAGACTCCTCTGCGACCTCCAGCAGCTAACAGCTACCAAAACTCTTACTCAAGAGGATTAGATGGACACAGCATTACCCCAGTCCAGTATTGAAAGGGAAACTACCCATAAAAGGACTTAGTCTAAATTCTCTTCAGAGCACTATCTTTGCACTCCTCCTTGTTTCAGGCAGGCAAAGAATGACTGGGGATTATGGGAAGTGGGAGGGATACTTAAGCTTTGATAGGGTGTTCTTTGCCTCCTCCTGGTGGTTAGGAGCTGAATTTCCCAACAGTAATGAATGGAATCATGGACTCTCCATGCCATTGGAAAGAAAGGTATATTTCTGAAAGCAAAGTAGCATTCAGTGAGTGTCCCAGTGATTAAAGGGACAGTCTAGTCCAAAACAAACTTTCATGATTCAGATAGAGAATGTAATTTTAAACAATTTTCCAATTTACTTTTATCACCAATTTTGCTTTGTTCTCTTGGTATTCTTAGTTGAAAGCTAAACCTAGGAGGTCCATATGCTAATTTCTAAGCCCTTGAAGGCCGCCTCTTATCTCAGGGCATTTTTTCACCACTAGAGGGTGTTAGTTCATGTGTTTCATATAGATAACACTGTGCTCATGCACGTGAAGTTATCTGGGAGCAGGCACTGATTGACTAAAATGCAAGTCTGTCAAAAGAACTGAGATAAGGGGCAGTTTGCAGAGGCTTAGAAACAAGATAATCACAGAGGTAAAAAGTATATTAATATAACTGTGTTGGTTATGCAAAACTAGGGAATGGGTAAAAAAACATAATTTATGTAAGAACTTACCTGATAAATTAATTTCTTTCATATTAGCAAGAGTCCATGAGCTAGTGACGTATGGGATATACATTCCTACCAGGAGGGGCAAAGTTTCCCAAACCTCAAAATGCCTATAAATACACCCCTCACCACACCCACAATTCAGTTTAACGAATAGCCAAGAAGTGGGGTGATAAAAAAGTGCGAAAGCATATAAAATAAAGAATTGGAATAATTGTGCTTTATACAAAAATCATAACCACCACAAAAAAAGGGCGGGCCTCATGGACTCTTGCTAATATGAAAGAAATGAATTTATCAGCTAAGTTCTTACATAAATTATGTTTTCTTTCATGTAATTAGCAAGAGTCCATGAGCTAGTGACGTATGGGATAATGACTACCCAAGATGTGGATCTTTCCACACAAGAGTCACTAGAGAGGGAGGGATAAAATAAAGACAGACAATTCCTGCTGAAAATAATCCAAACCCAAAAATAAAGTTTAACGAAAAACATAAGCAGAAGATTCAAACTGAAACCGCTGCCTGAAGTACTTTTCTACCAAAAACTGCTTCAGAAGAAGAAAATACATCAAAATGGTAGAATTTAGTAAAAGTATGCAAAGAGGACCAAGTTGCTGCTTTGCAAATCTGGTCAACCGAAGCTTCATTCCTAAATGCCCAGGAAGTAGAAACTGACCTAGTAGAATGAGCTGTAATTCTTTGAGGCGGAGTTTTACCCGACTCAACATAGGCAAGATGAATTAAAGATTTCAACCAAGATGCCAAAGAAATGGCAGAAGCTTTCTGGCCTTTTCTAGAACTGGAAAAGATAACAAATAAACTAGAAGTCTTACGGAAAGATTTCGTAGCTTCAACATAATATTTCAAAGCTCTAACAACATCCAAAGAATGCAACGATTTCTCCTTAGAATTCTTAGGATTAGGACATAATGAAGGAACCACAATTTCTCTACTAATGTTGTTGGAATTCACAACTTTAGGTAAAAATTCAAAAGAAGTTCGCAACACCGCCTTATCCTGATGAAAAATCAGAAAAGGAGACTCACAAGAAAGAGCAGATAATTCAGAAACTCTTCTGGCAGAAGAGATGGCCAAAAGGAACAAAACTTTCCAAGAAAGTAATCTATGAATGCATAGGTTCAAACGGAGGAGCTTGAAGAGCTCCCAGAACCAAATTCAAACTCCAAGGAGGAGAAATTGACTTAATGACAGGTTTTATACGAACCAAAGCTTGTACAAAACAATGAATATCAGGAAGAATAGCAATCTTTCTGTGAAAAAGAACAGAAAGAGCAGAGATTTGTCCTTTCAAAGAACTTGCGGACAAACCCTTATCTAAACCATCCTGAAGAAACTGTAAAATTCTCGGTATTCTAAAAGAATGCCAAGAAAAATGATGAGAAAGACACCAAGAAATATAAGTCTTCCAGACTCTATAATATATCTCTCGAGATACAGATTTACGAGCCTGTAACATAGTATTAATCACAGAGTCAGAGAAACCTCTTTGACCAAGAATCAAGCGTTCAATCTCCATACCTTTAAATTTAAGGATTTCAGATCCTGATGGAAAAAAGGACCTTGTGACAGAAGGTCTGGTCTCAACGGAAGAGTCCACGGTTGGCAAGAGGCCATCCGGACAAGATCCGCATACCAAAACCTGTGAGGCCATGCCGGAGCTACCAGCAGAACAAACGAGCATTCCTTCAGAATCTTGGAGATTACTCTTGGAAGAAGAACTAGAGGCGGAAAGATATAGGCAGGATGATACTTCCAAGGAAGTGATAATGCATCCACTGCCTCCGCCTGAGGATCCCGGGATCTGGACAGATACCTGGGAAGTTTCTTGTTTAGATGGGACGCCATCAGATCTATTTCTGGAAGTTCCCACATTTGAACAATCTGAAGAAATACCTCTGGGTGAAGAGACCATTCGCCCGGATGCAACGTTTGGCGACTGAGATAATCCGCTTCCCAATTGTCTATACCTGGGATATGAACCGCAGAGATTAGACAGGAGCTGGATTCCGCCCAAACCAAAATTCGAGATACTTCTTTCATAGCCAGAGGACTGTGAGTCCCTCCTTGATGATTGATGTATGCCACAGTTGTGACATTGTCTGTCTGAAAACAAATGAACGATTCTCTCTTCAGAAGAGGCCAAAACTGAAGAGCTCTGAAAATTGCACGGAGTTCCAAAATATTGATCGGTAATCTCACCTCCTGAGATTCCCAAACTCCTTGTGCCGTCAGAGATCCCCACACAGCTCCCCAACCTGTGAGACTTGCATCTGTTGAAATTACAGTCCAGGTCGGAAGCACAAAAGAAGCCCCCTGAATTAAACGATGGTGATCTGTCCACCATGTTAGAGAGTGTCGAACAATCGGTTTTAAAGATATTAATTGAGATATCTTCGTGTAATCCTTGCACCATTGCTTCAGCATACAGAGCTGAAGAGGTCGCATGTGAAAACGAGCAAAGGGGATCGCGTCCGATGCAGCAGTCATAAGACCTAGAATTTCCATGCATAAGGCTACCGAAGGGAATGATTGTGACTGAAGGTTTCGACAAGCTGCAATCAATTTTAGACGTCTCTTGTCTGTTAAAGACAGAGTCATGGACACTGAATCCATCTGGAAACCCAGAAAGGTTACCCTTGTCTGAGGAATCAAAGAACTTTTTGGTAAATTGATCCTCCAACCATGATCTTGAAGAAACAACACAAGTCGATTCGTATGAGATTCTGCTAAATGTAAAGACTGAGCAAGTACCAAGATATCGTCCAAATAAGGAAATACCACAATACCCTGTTCTCTGATTACAGACAGAAGGGCACCGAGAACCTTTGTAAAAATTCTTGGAGCTGTAGCTAGGCCAAACGGCAGAGCCACAAACTGGTAATGCTTGTCCAGAAAAGAGAATCTCAGGAACTGATAATGATCTGGATGAATCGGAATATGCAGATATGCATCCTGTAAATCTATTGTGGACATATAATTCCCTTGCTGAACAAAAGGCAAGATAGTCCTTACAGTTACCATCTTGAACGTTGGTATTCTTACATAACGATTCAATATTTTTAGATCCAGAACTGGTCTGAAGGAATTCTCCTTCTTTGGTACAATGAAGAGATTTGAATAAAACCCCATCCCCTGTTCCGGAACTGGAACTGGCATAATTACTCCAGTCAACTCTAGATCTGAAACACATTTCAGAAATGCTTGAGCTTTTACTGGATTTACTGGGACACGGGAAAGAAAAAATCTCTTTGCAGGAGGTCTCATCTTGAAACCAATTCTGTACCCTTCTGAAACAATGCTCTGAATCCAAAGATTGTGAACAGAATTGATCCAAATTTCCTTGAAAAAACGTAACCTGCCCCCTACCAGCTGAGCTGGAATGAGGGCCGCACCTTCATGTGGACTTAGAAGCAGGCTTTGCCTTTCTAGCTGGCTTGGATTTATTCCAGACTGGAGATGGTTTCCAAACTGAAACTGCTCCTGAGGATGAAGGATCAGGCTTTTGTTCTTTGTTGAAACGAAAGGAACGAAAACGATTATTAGCCCTGCTTTTACCTTTAGATTTTTTATCCTGTGGTAAAAAAGTTCCTTTCCCACCAGTAACAGTTGAAATAATGGAATCCAACTGAGAACCAAATAATTTGTTACCCTGGAAAGAAATGGAAAGTAAAGTTGATTTAGAAGCCATATCAGCATTCCAAGTTTTAAGCCATAAAGCTCTTCTAGCTAAAATAGCTAGAGACATAAACCTGACATCAACTCTGATAATATCAAAAATGGCATCACAGATAAAATTATTAGCATGCTGTAGAAGAATAATAATATCATGAGAATCATGATGTGTTACTTGTTGCGCTAAAGTTTCCAACCAGAAAGTTGAAGCTGCAGCAACATCAGCCAAAGATATAGCAGGTCTAAGAAGATTACCTGAACACAGATAAGCTTTTCTTAGAAAGGATTCAATTTTCCTATCTAAAGGATCCTTAAACGAAGTACCATCTGACGTAGGAATAGTAGTACGTTTAGCAAGGGTAGAAATAGCCCCATCAACTTTAGGGATTTTGTCCCAAAATTCTAATCTGTCAGACGGCACAGGATATAATCGCTTAAAACGTTTAGAAGGAGTAAATGAATTACCCAATTTATCCCATTCTTTGGAAATTACTGCAGAAATAGCATTAGGAACAGGAAAAACTTCTGGAATAACCACAGGAGCTTTAAATACCTTATCCAAACGTTTAGAATTAGTATCAAGAGGACCAGAATCCTCTATTTCTAAAGCAATTAGTACTTCTTTAAGTAAAGAACGAATAAATTCCATTTTAAATAAATATGAAGATTTATCAGCATCAACCTCTGAGACAGAATCCTCTGAACCAGAAGAGTCATCAGAATCAGAATGATGATGTTCATTTAAAAATTCATCTGTAGGGAGAGAAGTTTTAAAAGATTTTTTACGTTTACTAGAAGGAGAAATAACAGACATAGCCTTCTTTATGGATTCAGAAACAAAATCTCTTATATTATCAGGAACATTCTGCACCTTAGATGTTGAGGGAACTGCAACAGGCAATGGTACTTTACTAAAGGAAATATTATCTGCTTTAACAAGTTTGTCATGACAATCAATACAAACAACAGCTGGAGGAATAGCTACCAAAAGTTTACAGCAGATACACTTAGCTTTGGTAGATCCAGCACTAGACAGCGATTTTCCTGTAGTATCTTCTGACTCAGATGCAAAGTGAGACATCTTGCAATATGTAAGAGAAAAAACAACATATATATAAAGCAAAATTGATCAAATTCCTTAAATGACAGTTTCAGGAATGGGAAAAAATGCCAAAGAACAAGCTTCTAGCAACCAGAAGCAATGAAAAATGAGACTTAAATAATGTGGAGACAAAAGCGACGCCCATATTTTTCGCGCCAATAAGACGCCCACATTATTTGGCGCCTAAATGCTTTTTGGCGCCAAAATGACGCCACATCCGGAACGCCAACATTTTTGGCGCAAAATAACGTCAAAAAATGACGCAACTTCCGGCGACACGTATGACGCCGGAAACGGAAACGAATTTTTTGCGCCAAAAAAGTCTGCGCCAAGAATGACGCAATAAAATGAAGCATTTTCAGCCCCCGCGAGCCTAACAGCCCACAGGGAAGAGTCAAATTTTTGAAGGTAAGAAAAAATGATTAAATCAAATGCATTATCCCAAATATGAAACTGACTGTCTGAAAAATAAGGAAAGTTGAACATTCTGAGTCAAGGCAAATAAATGTTTGAATACATATATTTAGAACTTTATAAATAAAGTGCCCAACCATAGCTTAGAGTGTCACAGAAAATAAGATTTACTTACCCCAGGACACTCATCTACATGTTTGTAGAAAGCCAAACCAGTACTGAAACGAGAATCAGCAGAGGTAATGGTATATATAAGAGTATATCGTCGATCTGAAAAGGGAGGCAAGAGATGAATCTCTACGACCGATAACAGAGAACCTATGAAATAGACCCCGTAGAAGGAGATCACTGCATTCAAATAGGCAATACTCTCCTCACATCCCTCTGACATTCACTGCACGCTGAGAGGAAAACCGGGCTCCAACTTGCTGCGGAGCGCATATCAACGTAGAATCTAGCACAAACTTACTTCACCACCTCCATCGGAGGCAAAGTTTGTAAAACTGAATTGTGGGTGTGGTGAGGGGTGTATTTATAGGCATTTTGAGGTTTGGGAAACTTTGCCCCTCCTGGTAGGAATGTATATCCCATACGTCACTAGCTCATGGACTCTTGCTAATTACATGAAAGAAAAAGAGATTATCCATCTTTTAAAACAATAAAAATTGTAGTGTAGACTGTCCCTTTAATATGGAGGGTAAGCGCCAGTCACAAGGATTCAGAGAATAGTTCTAGAGCTGCATTGGGACAGCGATTGCGTATTATGGGGTCACATGAATATACAAAAGCAAGGTGTTTCATTAAATAATATCAGCTTATTTGGTCACATGCTTGGTCAGTTAGGAGGACGGTGTTACCTTAGCAAACCGGTTGCTTCCAGAGCGCTCCTTATGCAGATTGTACTCCAGAAGTCTGGGACAGATGCTCTCAGTGACCTCTATCAGACGTATGTATCTAGGGGAGGAGGACAACCTTATTAGCACAGAAGTCACCCTCGGCAGGTGACAAGTCATACATGCACACAGCTCTATCCCTATGACAAGACCCTCCGCACGCCAAGGAATATGCACAAATCAGCGCCTATATAAATATACCAAGACATGCAACAGTAGATACTTAAATAGTATTTTTTATTAAGAAAATCAAAGAGCCGTCTCAGCAGTGTTATGAAGAATGCGTGTCTGTGACACCAGCCTTCGTATACTCCAGTGATGTCAGACACAGACTTGTTCGTAAACTACACACACAAAGTGAGACGCGGTTTTTGGACACACAAATTCATACCACTGCTCAGACAGCTCTTTGAAGGATTGAACAATATGACAAAAAAAAAAAAAAATTTATGCTTACCTGATAAATATATTTATTTCCGGACATGGAGAGTCCACAACATCATTCCAATTACTAATGGGATATTCGACTCCTGGTCAGCAGGAGGAGGCAAAGAGCACCCCAGCAAAGCTGTTGAGCGTAACTGCCTTACCCATAACCCCCAGTCATTCAGCTGAAGGAAACGGAAAAAGGAAGAAAAACAAGGGTGAAAAGGTGCCTGATGTTTACTCAAAAAAAGACTGCCAAATTAAAGAGGGCGGGTCATGTCCGGAAAGAAATACATTTATCAGGTAAGCATAAATGTTGTTTTCTTTGCTATGACATGGAGAGTCCACAACGTCATTCCAATTACTAGTGGGAACCAATACACAAGTTAGAGGACACGGAATGAACAGGGAGGGAGAACAAGACAGGCAGACCTAAACAGAAGGCACCACCGCTTGAAGAACCTTTCTCCCAAATGAAGCCTCAGCCGCGGCAAAAGTATCAAATTTGGAAAATTTTTAAAAAGTATGCAAAGAGGACCATGAGGCTGCCTTGCTAATCTGTTCCACAGAAGCTTCATTTTTGAAAGCCCAAGAAGAGGAGACACCCCTAGTGGAATGAACCGTAATTCTCTCAGGAGGCTGCTGTCCAGTAGTCTCATAAGCCAAACAAATCAAATTTCTCAACCATAGAAGTAGAAGTGTCCTTCTGACCCTTACACTTTCCAGAGAAAACAACAAACAGGGCAGAAGATTGCCTAAAATCTTTAGTAGCTTGTAAGTAAAATTTTAGAGCCCGCACAACATCCAAGTTATGCAAAAAAGACGTTCCTTTTGAGAAGAAAGGATTAGGACAAAAAGAAGGAACAACAATTTCCTGATTAATGTTTCGTTCCGATACTACCTTAGGAAGAAACCCTAATTTAGTACGAAGGACCTCCTTATCAGCATGAAAAATAACGTAGGGAGAATCTCACTGCAGAGCCGAGAATTCAGACACACTGCACACAGAAGAAATGGCAACAAGAAACAAAACTTTCCAGGATAAAATTTTATATTAACAACATGCATTGGCTCAAATTGAGCCTGTTCCAAAACCTTAAGAACTAAATTAAGGCTTCACAGGGGAGCAACAGGTTTAAACACAGGCCTTATTCTAACCAGGGCCTGTACAAAGGCTTGAACATCTAATAGGTCTGCCAGACGTTTGTGCAAAAGGATAGATAACGCTGAAATCTGACCATTTAGAGAACTGACCGATAAACCCTTATCCAGTCCATCCTGAAGAAAAGACAAAATCCAGAAAATCCTCACCCAGCTTCAGGAGAACCCTTTAGATTTACACCAATAAAGATATTTACGCCATAACTTATGGTAAATCTTGCGAGGAACCAGTTTTCGAGCCTAAATCATAGTTTCAATGAATGCATCAGAAAAAACATCTTTAGACAGAACTAGGCGTTCAATCTCCAAGCAGTTGGCTTAAAAAAATCTAGGTTTGGATGGAGGAAAGGACCTTGAAGTAGAAGGTCCATCTTCTGATGTAAACTCCAAGGAGGTAGAGAGGACATCCTCACTAGATCTGCAAACCAGATCCTGCGAGGTCATGCAGGAGCTATTAGAATCACTGATGCTCTCTCATGTTTGATACAAGCAATGACTCATGGAAAGAAAGCAAACGGAGGAAACAGATAAGCCAGAGAAAACCTCCAAGGAACCGCTAGAGCAGTGTTTTTCAACCAGTGTGCCGTGAGAGATCATCAGGTGTGCAGCGGCAGACTGAGAACTGTGCGACATTTTTTAAAATTTGCTTGTTTTGATGTGACAGGCTCATCAGGCAGACAGGCAGGCATAATTTACAACCATGACATATTGACATTCATTCACAGACAATCATTATGATGTATAATATATGCTGTATTAGGCTACAATGTGTGATTTTGTAAAATTTTGGGATGGTGGTGTGCCGCAGGATTTTGTAATGTAAAAAAGTGTGCCACGGCAAAAAAAATGTTGAAAATCACTGCGCTAGAGCAACTATTAGAACCGGCCTGAGGATCCCTTGACCTTGAACCGTACTTTGTAACCTTGTCTTTTTGACGGGACGCCATCAGATCCAACTCTGGAACCCCCCCACTTGAGGGTTATCTGATAAAATACATCCGGATGGAGAGCCCACTCCCCGTGATGAAAGGTCTGTCTGCTCAGAAAAACAGAATTTATGCTTGCCTGATAAATGTATTTCTTTTACGATATGACGAGTCCACGGATTTCATCCTTACTTGTGGGATTTAACCTCCTGCTAGCAGGAAGTGGCAAACAGCACCACAGCAGAGCTGTATACATAGCTCCTCCCTTCCCTCCACTTCCAGTCATTCGACCGAAGTTAGGAAGAGAAAGGAAAAGCCAACGGTGCAGAGGTGACTGAAGTTTAATAATAATAAGTACATACCTATCTTAGAAATGGCAGGGTGGGCCGTGGACTCGTCATATCGTAAAAGAAATACATTTATCAGGCAAGCATATATTCTGTTTTCTTTTACAAGACATGACGAGTCCACAGATTTCATCCTTAATTGTGGGATACAATACCAAAGCTACAGGACACGGATGAAAGGGAGGGACAAGACAGGAACCTAAACGGAAGGCACCACTGCTTGAAGAACCTTTCTCCCAAAAACAGCCTCAGACGAGGCAAAAGTATCAAATTTGGAAAAAGTATGAAGAGACGACCAAGTTGCAGCCTTGCAAATCTGTTCTACAGAAGCATCATTTTTAAATGCCCATGAGGAAGCCACAGCCCTAGTAGAATGAGCCGTGATTCTTTCAGGAGGCTGCTGTCCAGCAGTCTCATATGCCAGACGGATGATACTCCTCAGCCAAAAAGAAAGAGAGGAAGCCGTAGCTTTCTGACCCCTACGTTTTCCAGAAAAAACAATGAATAATGAAGATGATTGACGGAAATCCTTAGTCACCTGCAAGTAAAACTTCAAGGCACGGACCACGTCCAAGTTATGCAACAGACGCTCCTTGCCTCTTGGCAACAAACAATAGCAGTACCTGCTGTCCCTCCTCAACCCTTCTTGCTTGCATAAGTATTTATCCTCATGTGCACACTTTGCTTTAAGATATAACAAGGTTTGGAGGAGGACACTGATAAGGAGGGTGGAGCAGGCTACATTTGCAACACTAAAGTAAGTTATTTTGCAGATTTTGGGAAATTGTATTAATATACTAAAGTTGTTTTTTTCCACTTTTTTCCACTTTTTTCCACACACTGTTTTACCTCAGTTGACCCTTTTATAATTTGCAGATAACTTAAACTGGCCCTTTAAACAGAAACATTTTAACGGCAGATAAGAGTTATAGAAAGTCTGCCCAATATTTCCTTTTAATTAATTATTAATTTAATTAGCACATAGGATAGCCTCATGCTTATCCAAGGCAGTAATTAGTACGTAGGATAGCCTCATGCTTATCCAAGGCAGTAATTAGTACGTAGGATAGCCTCATGCTTATCCAAGGCAGTAATTAGTACGTAGGATAGCCTCATGCTTATCCAAGGCAGTAATTAGTACGTAGGATAGCCTCATGCTTATCCAAGGCAGTAATTAGTACGTAGGATAGCCTTATGTTTATCCCAGGCATTAATTAGTACGTAGGATAGCCTTATGCTTATCACAGGCAGTAATTAGTACGTAGGATAGCCTTATGTTTATCCCAGGCAGTAATTAGTACGTAGGATAGCCTTATGTTTATCCCAGGCAGTAATTAGTATGTAGGATAGCCTTATGTTTATCCCAGGCAGTAATTAGTACGTAGGATAGCCTTATGTTTATCCCAGGCATTAATTAGTACGTAGGATAGCCTTATGTTTATCCCAGGCAGTAATTAGTACGTAGGATAGCCTTATGTTTATCCCAGGCAGTAATTAGTACATAGGATAGCCTTATGTTTATCCCAGGCAGTAATTAGTACGTAGGATAGCCTTATGTTTATCCCAGGCAGTAATTAGTACGTAGGATAGACTTATGTTTATCCCAGGCATTAATTAGTACGTAGGATAGCCTTATGTTTATCCCAGGCATTAATTAGTACGTAGGATAGCCTCATGCTTGTCCCAGGCAGTAATTAGTATGTAGCATAGCCTTATGTTTATCCCAGGCATTAATTAGTATGTAGGATAGCCTTATGTTTATCACAGGCAGTAATTAGTACGTAGGATAGCCTTATGCTTATCACAGGCAGTAATTAGTACGTAGGATAGCCTTATGCTTATCCCAGGCAGTAATTAGTATGTAGGATAGCCTTATGCTTATCACAGGCAGTAATTAGTATGTAGGATAGCCTTATGCTTATCACAGGCAGTAATTAGTACGTAGGATAGCCTTATGCTTATCCCAGGCAGTAATTAGTAGGTAGGATAGCCTTATGTTTATCCCAGGCAGTAATTAGTACGTAGGATAGACTTATGTTTATCCCAGGCATTAATTAGTACGTAGGATAGCCTCATGCTTATCTCAGGCATTAGTTAGTACGTAAGATAGCCTTATATTTATCCCAGGCATTAGTTAGTACGTAGGATAGCCTTATGTTTATCCCAGGCAGTAATTAGTACGTAGGATAGCCTTATGCTTATCTCAGGCATTAGTTAGTACGTAAGATAGCCTTATATTTATCCCAGGCATTAGTTAGTACGTAGGATAGCCTTATGTTTATCCCAGGCAGTAATTAGTACGTAGGATAGCCTTATGCTTATCTCAGGCATTAGTTAGTACGTAGGATAGCCTTATGTTTATCCCAGGCATTAATTAGTACGTAGGATAGCCTTATGCTTATCCCAGATATTAATACGTAGGATAGCCTCATGCTTATCCCAGGCATTAATATGTAGGATAGCCTCATGCTTGTCCCAGGCAGTAATTAGTACGTAGGATAGCCTTATGCTTATCCCAGGCAGTAATTAGTACGTAGGATAGCCTTATGCTTATCCCAGGCAGTAATTAGTACGTAGGATAGCCTCATGCTTGTCCCAGGCAGTAATTAGTACGTAGGATAGCCTCATGCTTATCCCAGGCAGTAATTAGTACATAGGATAGCCTTATGCTTATCCCAGGCAGTAATTAGTACGTAGGATAGCCTCATGCTTGTCCCAGGCAGTAATTAGTATGTAGGATAGCCTCATGCTTATCCCAGGCAGTAATTAGTATGTAGGATAGCCTCATGCTTGTCCCAGGCAGTAATTAGTATGTAGGATAGCCTTATGTTTATCACAGGCAGTAATTAGTGTGTAGGATAGCCTTATGCTTGTCCCAGGCAGTAATTAGTATGTAGGATAGCCTTATGTTTATCACAGGCAGTAATTAGTACGTAGGATAGCCTCATGCTTATCCCAGGCAGTAATTAGCACATGGGATAGCCTTATGCTTGTCCCAGGCAGTAATTAGTACGTAGGATAGCCTCATGCTTATCCCAGGCAGTAATTAGTACGTAGGATAGCCTCATGCTTATCCCAGGCAGTAATTAGTATGTAGGATAGCCTCATGCTTATCCCAGGCAGTAATTAGTACGTAGGATAGCCTCATGCTTATCCCAGGCAGTAATTAGTATGTAGGATAGCCTTATGCTTATCACAGGCATTAATTAGTATGTAGGATAGCCTCATGATTATCCCAGGCAGTAATTAGTATGTAGGATAGCCTCATGCTTGTCCCAGGCAGTAATTAGTACATAGGATAGCCTCATGTTTATCCCAGGCAGTAATTAGTATGTAGGATAGCCTCATGTTTATCCCAGGCAGTAATTAGTATGTAGGATAGCCTTATGCTTATCCCAGGCAGTAATTAGTATGTAGGATAGCCTTATGTTTATCCCAGGCAGTAATTAGTATGAAGGATAGCCTCATGCTTATCCCAGGCAGTAATTAGTATGTAGGATAGCCTTATGTTTATCCCAGGCAGTAATTAGTACGTAGGATAGCCTCATGTTTATCACAGGCAGTAATTAGTATGTAGGATAGCCTTATTTATCACAGGCAGTAATTAGTATGTAGGATAGCCTTATACTTATCCCAGGCAGTAATTAGTATGTAGGATAGCCTTATGCTTATCCCAGGCAGTAATTAGTACGTAGGATAGCCTCATGTTTATCCCAGGCAGTAATTAGTATGTAGGATAGCCTTATGCTTATCCCAGGCAGTAATTAGTACGTAGGATAGCCTCATGCTTATCCCAGGCAGTAATTAGTATGTAGGATAGCCTCATGCTTATCCCAGGCAGTAATTAGTATGTAGGATAACCTTATGCTTATCCCAGGCAGTAATTAGTATGTAGGATAGCCTCATGATTATCCCAGGCAGTAATTAGTACGTAGGATAGCCTTATGCTTATCCCAGGCAGTAATTAGTATGTAGGGTAGCCTTATGCTTATCCCAGGCAGTAATTAGTATGTAGGATAGCCTTATGTTTATCCCAGGCAGTAATTAGTATGTAGGGTAGCCTTATGCTTATCCCAGGCAGTAATTAGTATGTAGGATAGCCTTATGCTTATCCCAGGCAGTAATTAGTATGTACGATAGCCTTATGCTTATCTCAGGCAGTAATTAGTACGTAGGGTAGCCTTATGCTTATCCCAGGCAGTAATTAGTACGTAGGATAGCCTTATGCTTATCACAGGCAGTAATTAGTACGTAGGATAGCCTTATGCTTATCTCAGGCAGTAATTAGTACGTAGGATAGCCTCATGTTTATCCCAGGCAGTAATTAGTATGTAGGGTAGCCTTATGCTTATCCCAGGCAGTAATTAGTACGTAGGATAGCCTCATGCTTATCCCAGGCAGTAATTAGTATGTAGGATAGCCTTATGCTTATCCCAGGCAGTAATTAGTACGTAGGATAGCCTTATGCTTATCCCAGGCAGTAATTAGTATGTAGGATAGCCTCATGCTTATCCCAGGCAGTAATTAGTATGTAGGATAGCCTCATGCTTATCCCAGGCAGTAATTAGTACGTAGGATAGCCTCATGCTTATCACAGGCAGTAATTAGTACGTAGGATAGCCTCATGCTTATCCCAGGCAGTAATTAGTACGTAGGATAGCCTCATGTTTATCCCAGGCAGTAATTAGTATGTAGGGTAGCCTTATGCTTATCCCAGGCAGTAATTAGTACGTAGGATAGCCTTATGCTTATCTCAGGCAGTAATTAGTACGTAGGATAGCCTCATGCTTATCACAGGCATTAGTTAGTACGTAGGATAGCCTTATGTTTATCCCAGGCATTAATTAGTACGTAGGATAGCCTTATGCTTATCCCAGATATTAATACGTAGGATAGCCTCATGCTTATCCCAGACATTAATTAGTATGTAGGATAGCCTCATGCTTGTCCCAGGCAGTAATTAGTACGTAGGATAGCCTTATGCTTATCCCAGGCAGTAATTAGTACGTAGGATAGCCTTATGCTTATCCCAGGCAGTAATTAGTACGTAGGATAGCCTCATGCTTGTCCCAGGCAGTAATTAGTACGTAGGATAGCCTCATGCTTATCCCAGGCAGTAATTAGTACATAGGATAGCCTTATGCTTATCCCAGGCAGTAATTAGTACGTAGGATAGCCTCATGCTTGTCCCAGGCAGTAATTAGTATGTAGGATAGCCTCATGCTTATCCCAGGCAGTAATTAGTATGTAGGATAGCCTCATGCTTATCCCAGGCAGTAATTAGTATGTAGGATAGCCTTATGCTTATCCCAGGCAGTAATTAGTACGTAGGATAGCCTTATGCTTATCCCAGGCAGTAATTAGTACGTAGGATAGCCTTATGCTTGTCCCAGGCAGTAATTAGTATGTAGGATAGCCTTATGTTTATCACAGGCAGTAATTAGTGTGTAGGATAGCCTTATGCTTGTCCCAGGCAGTAATTAGTATGTAGGATAGCCTTATGTTTATCACAGGCAGTAATTAGTACGTAGGATAGCCTCATGCTTATCCCAGGCAGTAATTAGTATGTAGGATAGCCTTATGCTTATCACAGGCATTAATTAGTATGTAGGATAGCCTCATGATTATCCCAGGCAGTAATTAGTATGTAGGATAGCCTCATGTTTATCCCAGGCAGTAATTAGTATGTAGGATAGCCTTATGCTTATCCCAGGCAGTAATTAGTATGTAGGATAGCCTTATGTTTATCCCAGGCAGTAATTAGTATGAAGGATAGCCTCATGCTTATCCCAGGCAGTAATTAGTACGTAGGATAGCCTCATGTTTATCACAGGCAGTAATTAGTATGTAGGATAGCCTTATGCTTGTCCCAGGCAGTAATTAGTATGTAGGATAGCCTTATGCTTATCCCAGGCAGTAATTAGTATGTAGGATAGCCTTATGCTTATCCCAGGCAGTAATTAGTACGTAGGATAGCCTTATGTTTATCACAGGCAGTAATTAGTGTGTAGGATAGCCTTATGCTTGTCCCAGGCAGTAATTAGTATGTAGGATAGCCTTATGTTTATCACAGGCAGTAATTAGTACGTAGGATAGCCTCATGCTTATCCCAGGCAGTAATTAGTATGTAGGATAGCCTTATGCTTATCACAGGCATTAATTAGTATGTAGGATAGCCTCATGCTTATCTCAGGCAGTAATTAGTACGTAGGGTAGCCTCATGATTATCCCAGGCAGTAATTAGTATGTAGGATAGCCTTATGCTTATCACAGGCAGTAATTAGTACGTAGGATAGCCTCATGCTTATCCCAGGCAGTAATTAGTACATAGGATAGCCTTATGCTTATCCCAGGCAGTAATTAGTACGTAGGATAGCCTTATGCTTATCCCAGGCATTAATTAGTATGTAGGATAGCCTCATGCTTATAACAGGCAGTAATTAGTACGTAGGATAGCCTCATGCTTATCCCAGGCAGTAATTAGTACGTAGGATAGCCTCATGCTTATCCCAGGCAGTAATTAGTACGTAGGATAGCCTCATGTTTATCCCAGGCAGTAATTAGTACGTAGGATAGCCTTATGCTTATCCCAGGCATTAATTAGTATGTAGGATAGCCTTATGTTTATCACAGGCAGTAATTAGTACGTAGGATAGCCTCATGCTTATCCCAGGCAGTAATTAGTACGTAGGATAGCCTCATGTTTATCCCAGGCAGTAATTAGTACGTAGGATAGCCTTATGCTTATCCCAGGCATTAATTAGTATGTAGGATAGCCTTATGTTTATCACAGGCAGTAATTAGTACGTAGGATAGCCTCATGCTTATCCCAGGCAGTAATTAGTACGTAGGATAGCCTCATGTTTATCCCAGGCAGTAATTAGTACGTAGGATAGCCTTATGCTTATCCCAGGCATTAATTAGTATGTAGGATAGCCTTATGTTTATCACAGGCAGTAATTAGTACGTAGGATAGCCTTATGCTTATCCCAGGCAGTAATTAGTATGTAGGATAGCCTCATGCTTATCCCAGGCAGTAATTAGTATGTAGGATAGCCTCATGCTTATCCCAGGCAGTAATTAGTACGTAGGATAGCCTCATGCTTATCCCAGGCAGTAATTAGTACATAGGATAACCTTATGCTTATCCCAGGCAGTAATTAGTACGTAGGATAGCCTCATGCTTAACCCAGGCAGTAATTAGTACGTAGGATAGCCTCATGCTTATCCCAGGCAGTAATTAGTACGTAGGATAGCCTCATGCTTAACCCAGGCAGTAATTAGTATGAAGGATAGCCTTATGTTTATCACAGGCAGTAATTAGTACGTAGGATAGCCTCATGCTTATCCCAGGCAGTAATTAGTATGTAGGATAGCCTTATGCTTATCCCAGGCAGTAATTAGTATGTAGGATAGCCTTATGTTTATCCCAGGCAGTAATTAGTATGTAGGGTAGCCTTATGCTTATCCCAGGCAGTAATTAGTATGTAGGATAGCCTTATGCTTATCCCAGGCAGTAATTAGTATGTAGGATAGCCTTATGCTTATCTCAGGCAGTAATTAGTACGTAGGGTAGCCTTATGCTTATCCCAGGCAGTAATTAGTACGTAGGATAGCCTTATGCTTATCACAGGCAGTAATTAGTACGTAGGATAGCCTTATGCTTATCTCAGGCAGTAATTAGTACGTAGGATAGCCTCATGTTTATCCCAGGCAGTAATTAGTATGTAGGGTAGCCTTATGCTTATCCCAGGCAGTAATTAGTACGTAGGATAGCCTCATGCTTATCCCAGGCAGTAATTAGTATGTAGGATAGCCTTATGCTTATCCCAGGCAGTAATTAGTACGTAGGATAGCCTTATGCTTATCCCAGGCAGTAATTAGTATGTAGGATAGCCTCATGCTTATCCCAGGCAGTAATTAGTATGTAGGATAGCCTCATGCTTATCCCAGGCAGTAATTAGTACGTAGGATAGCCTCATGCTTATCCCAGGCAGTAATTAGTACGTAGGATAGCCTCATGCTTATCCCAGGCAGTAATTAGTACGTAGGATAGCCTCATGTTTATCCCAGGCAGTAATTAGTATGTAGGGTAGCCTTATGCTTATCCCAGGCAGTAATTAGTACGTAGGATAGCCTTATGCTTATCTCAGGCAGTAATTAGTACGTAGGATAGCCTCATGCTTATCACAGGCAGTAATTAGTACGTAGGATAGCCTTATGTTTATCCCAGGCAGTAATTAGTACGTAGGGTAGCCTTATGCTTATCCCAGGCAGTAATTAGTACGTAGGATAGCCTCATGCTTATCACAGGCAGTAATTAGTACGTAGGATAGCCTCATGCTTATCCCAGGCAGTAATTAGTACATAGGATAGCCTCATGCTTATCCCAGGCAGTAATTAGTACGTAGGATAGCCTCATGCTTATCACAGGCAGTAATTAGTACGTAGGATAGCCTCATGCTTATCCCAGGCAGTAATTAGTACGTAGGATAGCCTTATGCTTATCCCAGGCAGTAATTAGTATGTAGGATAGCCTCATGCTTATCACAGGCAGTAATTAGTACGTAGGATAGCCTCATGCTTATCCCAGGCAGTAATTAGTATGTAGGATAGCCTCATGCTTATCCCAGGCATTAATTAGTATGTAGGATAGCCTTATGTTTATCACAGGCAGTAAATTAGTACGTAGGATAGCCTCATGCTTATCCCAGCCAGTAATTAGTATGAAGGATAGCCTTATGTTTATCACAGGCAGTAATTAGTACGTAGGATAGCCTCATGCTTAACCCAGGCAGTAATTAGTATGAAGGATAGCCTCATGCTTATCCCAGGCAGTAATTAGTATGTAGGATAGCCTTATGTTTATCCCAGGCAGTAATTAGTATGTAGGATAGCCTTATGCTTGTCCCAGGCAGTAATTAGTATGTAGGATAGCCTTATGTTTATCCCAGGCAGTAATTAGTACGTAGGATAGCCTTATGTTTATCCCAGGCAGTAATTAGTACGTAGGATAGCCTCATGCTTATCCCAGGCAGTAATTAGTACGTAGGATAGCCTCATGCTTATCACAGGCAGTAATTAGTACGTAGGATAGCCTCATGCTTATCCCAGGCAGTAATTAGTACGTAGGATAGCCTTATACTTATCCCAGGCATTAATTAGTATGTAGGATAGCCTTATACTTATCCCAGGCATTAATTAGTATGTAGGATAGCCTCATGCTTATCCCAGGTAGTAATTAGTACGTAGGATAGCCTCATGCTTATCCCAGGCAGTAATTAGTACGTAGGATAGCCTCATGCTTATCCCAGGCAGTAATTAGTATGTAGGATAGCCTTATGCTTATCACAGGCAGTAATTAGTACGTAGGATAGCCTCATGCTTATCCCAGGCAGTAATTAGTACATAGGATAGCCTTATGCTTATCCCAGGCAGTAATTAGTATGTAGGATAGCCTCATGCTTGTCCCAGGCAGTAATTAGTATGTAGGATAGCCTCATGCTTATAACAGGCAGTAATTAGTACGTAGGATAGCCTCATGCTTATCCCAGGCAGTAATTAGTACGTAGGATAGCCTCATGCTTATCCCAGGCAGTAATTAGTACGTAGGATAGCCTCATGTTTATCCCAGGCAGTAATTAGTACGTAGGATAGCCTTATGCTTATCCCAGGCATTAATTAGTATGTAGGATAGCCTTATGTTTATCACAGGCAGTAATTAGTACGTAGGATAGCCTCATGCTTATCCCAGGCAGTAATTAGTATGAAGGATAGCCTTATGTTTATCACAGGCAGTAATTAGTACGTAGGATAGCCTCATGCTTATCCCAGGCAGTAATTAGTATGTAGGATAGCCTCATGCTTAACCCAGGCAGTAATTAGTATGAAGGATAGCCTCATGTTTATCCCAGGCAGTAATTAGTATGTAGGATAGCCTCATGTTTATCCCAGGCAGTAATTAGTATGTAGGATAGCCTTATGCTTATCCCAGGCAGTAATTAGTACGTAGGATAGCCTCATGCTTATCCCAGGCAGTAATTAGTACGTAGGATAGCCTTATGCTTATCCCAGGCAGTAATTAGTACGTAGGATAGCCTCATGCTTATCCCAGGCAGTAATTAGTACGTAGGATAGCCTTATGCTTATCCCAGGCAGTAATTAGTACGTAGGATAGCCTTATGCTTATCCCAGGCAGTAATTAGTACGTAGGATAGCCTCATGCTTATCCCAGGCAGTAATTAGTACGTAGGATAGCCTCATGCTTATCCCAGGCAGTAATTAGTATGTAGGATAGCCTCATGCTTATCCCAGGCAGTAATTAGTACGTAGGATAGCCTCATGCTTATCCCAGGCAGTAATTAGTACGTAGGATAGCCTCATGCTTATCCCAGGCAGTAATTAGTATGTAGGGTAGCCTCATGCTTATCCCAGGCAGTAATTAGTACGTAGGATAGCCTCATGCTTATCCCAGGCAGTAATTAGTACATAGGATAGCCTCATGCTTATCCCAGGCAGTAATTAGTACGTAGGATAGCCTCATGCTTATCCCAGGCAGTAATTAGTACATAGGATAGCCTCATGCTTATCCCAGGCAGTAATTAGTATGTAGGATAGCCTTATGCTTATCCCAGGCAGTAATTACTATGTAGGATAGCCTCATGCTTATCACAGGCAGTAATTAGTACGTAGGATAGCCTCATGTTTATCCCAGGCAGTAATTAGTACGTAGGATAGCCTTATGTTTATCCCAGGCAGTAATTAGTATGTAGGATAGCCTTATGTTTATCCCAGGCAGTAATTAGTATGTAGGATAGCCTCATGTTTATCCCAGGCAGTAATTAGTATGTAGGATAGCCTCATGTTTATCCCAGGCAGTAATTAGTATGTAGGGTAGCCTTATGCTTATCCCAGGCAGTAATTAGTACGTAGGATAGCCTCATGCTTATCCCAGGCAGTAATTAGTAAGTAGGATAGCCTCATGCTTATCCCAGGCAGTAATTAGTATGTAGGATAGCCTTATGTTTATCCCAGGCAGTAATTAGTATGTAGGATAGCCTTATGTTTATCCCAGGCATTAATTAGTATGTAGTATAGCCTTATGCTTATCCCAGGCAGTAATTAGTACGTAGGATAGCCTTATGCTTATCCCAGGCAGTAATTAGTATGTAGGATAGCCTTATGTTTATCCCAGGCATTAATTAGTATGTAGTATAGCCTTATGCTTATCCCAGGCAGTAATTAGTACGTAGGATAGCCTTATGCTTATCCCAGGCAGTAATTAGTACGTAGGATAGCCTCATGCTTATCCCAGGCAGTAATTAGTACGTAGGATAGCCTCATGCTTATCCCAGGCAGTAATTAGTATGTAGGATAGCCTCATGCTTATCCCAGGCAGTAATTAGTACGTAGGATAGCCTCATGCTTATCCCAGGCAGTAATTAGTATGTAGGGTAGCCTCATGCTTATCCCAGGCAGTAATTAGTACGTAGGATAGCCTCATGCTTATCCCAGGCAGTAATTAGTATGTAGGATAGCCTCATGCTTATCCCAGGCAGTAATTAGTATGTAGGATAGCCTCATGCTTATCCCAGGCAGTAATTAGTATGTAGGATAGCCTCATGCTTATCCCAGGCAGTAATTAGTATGTAGGGTAGCCTCATGCTTATCCCAGGCAGTAATTAGTACGTAGGATAGCCTCATGCTTATCCCAGGCAGTAATTAGTACATAGGATAACCTTATGCTTATCCCAGGCAGTAATTAGTATGCAGGATAGCCTTATGCTTATCCCAGGCAGTAATTAGTATGTAGGATAATCTTATGCTTATCTCAGGCAGTAATTAGTACGTAGGGTAGCCTCATGCTTATCCCAGGCAGTAATTAGTATGTAGGGTAGCCTTATGCTTATCCCAGGCAGTAATTAGTACGTAGGGTAGCCTCATGCTTATCCCAGGCAGTAATTAGTATGTAGGGTAGCCTTATGCTTATCCCAGGCAGTAATTAGTACATAGGATAGCCTTATGCTTATCCCAGGCAGTAATTAGTATGTAGGATGGCCTTATGCTTATCCCAGGCAGTAATTAGTATGTAGGATAGCCTTATGCTTATCCCAGGCAGTAATTAGTACATAGGATAGCCTTATGCTTATCCCAGGCAGTAATTAGTATGTAGGGTAGCCTTATGCTTATCCCAGGCAGTAATTAGTATGTAGGATAGCCTTATGCTTACCCCAGGCAGTAATTAGTATGTAGGGTAGCCTCATGCTTATCCCAGGCAGTAACTAGTATGTAGGGTAGCCTCATGCTTATCCCAGGCAGTAATTAGTATGTAGGATAGCCTCATGCTTATCCCAGGCAGTAATTAGTACGTAGGATAGCCTCATGCTTATCCCAGGCAGTAATTAGTACGTAGGATAGCCTCATGCTTATCCCAGGCAGTAATTAGTACGTAGGATAGCCTCATGCTTATCCCAGGCAGTAATTAGTACGTAGGATAGCCTTATGCTTGTCCCAGGCATTCTTAATGTCCTCCACAGTGTCTGCCATTACCACATCTTGTGAAAGTTTATTCCATGAATCAATCGCTCTTTCTGTAAAGAAGCTTCCGCAAAGTACTTCTGAACCTATTACCCTTCAGCTTGAGATCATGACCCCACGGTTCTTGAATTTCTCTTTTTATTGATTCTTGGATACAATGATTTTGAAATACAAACCGACATAAATTATTTTCTTTCCTGGCATGAAGAGTCTATGATTCCATTTAATTACTAGTGGGAATTCAACTCCTGTCCACCAGGAGGCGGCAAAGAACACCTCAGCAAAGTTTTAAGTATCCCTCCCACTTCCCATAATCGCCAGTCATTCAGCCGAGGGAATACGGAAAGAGAAGAGCAACACCAGGGGTATAGGAGGTGCCTGAAGTTTAGAAAACAAAAATAATAAGCAGTATTGAAATTAGACAAGGGCGGGTCGTGGACCCTCCATGCCAGGAAAGAAAAGATTTTATCAGGTAAGCATACATTTTGTTTTCTTTCCAATGGCATGGAGAGTCCACGATTCCATTCAATTACTAGTGGGAACCAATACCCAAGTCAGAGGACACAGAATGGAAAGGGAGGGAAAAACTAAAACAGGCGAACCTAAACAGAAGGCACCACCGCTTGAAGCACCTTTCTGACAAAAGAAGCCTCAGCTGAGGTAAAAACATCAAATTTGTAAAATGTTGAAAAGGTATGCAAAGAGGACCAAGTAGCCGCCTAACAGATTTGCTCCACAGAAGCCTTGTTCTTGAAGGTCTGAATCTGACCAAAGCCTGAACAAAAGACTGAAGGTCCGGTAAGTTGGCCAAACGTTTATGCAAAAGAACCAAAAAAGGGCAGAGATCTGACCCTTCAGAAAACTTCTGAAACCACCTTATCCATGGGGTCCTTAAAAGAGGTACTATCCTCCAGAGGAATCATAGTTCTCTTAGCCAATATGGATATCGCTCCATCCACCTTAGGAATAGTATGTCAGAACTCCTGCACAGAATCTGTGACTGGAAACATCTTCTTAAAAACAGGAGATGGGGTAAAAGGTAACACCCGGCTTTTCCCATTCTTGAGAAATAATATCCGACATACAATCTGGAACAGGAAACACTTCCACAGATATAGGCTTGACATCAACATCAGTTTAGTAACCTTAGGGGTCTTAGAAGGAGTAGATTCTGAATCTTCCAGAGTAGCCAGAACCTATTTAAGCAGTAAACGGAGGTGCTCAAGCTTCAATCTAAAACTCACCTCCTCTGAGTCTACAGCACTAACCACAGTAGATTCCGATTCATAGATCTCGCCTTCAGAGGCTGCTGAAGAATGGACATCCTCAGAGCAGCTTTAGAAGATATTCCTGACTTAGAGGACATATTCTTAGATTTTCTTTTTCTCTTACCCGAGATAGGTAAGGCACTCAGAGCCACAGACACCGCAGGTAAGCTGCGCTGGAAAATCACCTGGTAAATATAAACCCCCAGGCACAGACTGAGTTGAGCCACGGGCACTGCTTGTGTGACTGCTAGGGGCGGGACTGAAGAGAAAGCTGGGGCATGTCTAGAAGCAGAGGGCTCAGAAGGGGAACATTTTTGAGGAATGGCAAAATCCTTTTTTTTTTTTTTGACTGCAACATATTTGCTAAACACGTGGAGCAAAGTTGCAGAGGAGGAATCCCTTGGGCTTCTAGACAATATAAGCATTTGTCAAACTTGATAGATAAATCTTTGTTCTTTTCCATTGTGCAAATACCCCTCTCTTATGGCTAATCCCACAGATTCCCAGTAAAGAAGATTGAAATAAAAGCCAGTAGAAAATAAATTCTGAATAGCCCAAAACAAGAAAACATAAAAATTAAACACTAAAATGTTTTCCAGCTGGCCACTCTCATTAGTTAAAAGAGAAGCGCTATTCTGCGCCTTTATACTAAATAGTCAGCAGTGTTGCCACACTCCGTTATGAACAAGGCCCTCTGAGAGTTAGAGAGATCAGCGCTGCTCAAACCGCTTCAGGCGGAAGGAGATGCGCGGCCATCACAAGACCGCATCAGAAAAGTTAATGCGGCACAGTAAGAAAGCGCGAAGTACGCTGCGCTGAAACGAAAAACTGTCTCAATTAGTCAGGAAGTGATCCATAAGCGTTTACCCGATATTGTAAAGCCCTTCATAATAAAAATGAAAAGCCTCATACACAACCCTGACAGCCTCAGTGCCAGAAACATTAATGTTGGCTAAAATATAGCACATTGTTTCTAAAAATAGTGCCCTGCATATACTGTCCAAATAAAATACCCACCATGAAGAGATTTATAGATCCATAGATCCCTGTAGAGAGGTATTAAAGGGACAGTCAACACCAGAATTGTTGTTGTTTAAAAAGATAGATAATCCCTTCATTTACTATTCCCTAGTTTTGCATAACAAACACGGTTATATAAATACACTTTTTACCTCTGTGATTACCTTGTATCTAAGCCCCTGCAGACTGCTCCTTATCTCAGTTATATTTATACACTTTTTACCTCTGTGATTACCTTGTATCTAAGCCCCTGCAGACTGCTCCTTATCTCAGTTATATTTATACACTTTTTACCTCTGTGATTATCTTGTATCTAAGCCTCTGCAGACTGCTCCTTATCTCAGTTATATGAATATACTTTTAACCTCTGTGATTACCTTGTATCTAAGCCCCTGCAGACTGCTCCTTATCTCAGTTATATTTATACACTTTTTACCTCTGTGATTACCTTGTATCTAAGCCTCTGCAGACTGCTCCTTATCTCAGTTATATGAATATACTTTTTACCTCTGTAATTAAACTATATCTAAGCCTCTACAGACTGCTCCTTATCTCAGTTATATTAATATACATTTTATCTCTGTGATTACGTTGTATCTAAGCCTCTGCAGACTGCTCTTATCTCAGTTATATTAATATACTTTTTACCTCCGTGATTACCCTGTATCTAAGCCTCTGCAGACTGCTCCTTATCTCAGTTATATTAATATACTTTTTACCTCTGTGATTACCTTGTATCTAAGCCTCTGCAGACTGCCCCTTATTTCAGTTATATTTATATACTTTTTACCTCTGTGATTACCTTGTATCTAAGCCTCTGCAGACTGCTCCTTATCTCAGTTATATAAATACACTTTTTACCTCTGATTACCCTGTATCTAAGCCTCTGCAGACTGCTCCTTATCTCAGTCATATCAATATACTTTTTACCTCTGATTACCCTGTATCTAAGCCTCTGCAGACTGCCCCTTATCTCAGTTATATAAATACACTTTTTACCTCTGTGATTACCCTGTATCTAAGCCTCTGCAGACTGCCCCTTATCTCAGTTATATAAATATACTTTTTACCTCTGTGATTATCCTGTATCTAAGCCTCTGTACACTGCCCCCCTTATCTCAGTTATATTAATATACTTTTTACCTCTGTGATTACCCTGTATCTAAGCCTCTGTACACTGCCCCCCTTATCTCAGTTATATTAATATACTTTTTACCTCTGTGATTACCCTGTATCTAAGCCTCTGCAGACTGCTCCTTATCTCAGTTATATTAATATACTTTTTACCTCTGATTACCTTGTACCTATGCCTCTGCAGACTGCTCCTTATCTCAGTTATATTAATATACTTTTTACCTCTGTGATTACCTTGTATCTAAGCCTCTGCAGACTGCTCCTTATCTCAGTTATATTAATATACTTTTTACCTCTGTGATTACCCTGTATCTAAGCCTCTGCAGACTGCCCCTTATCTCAGTTATATTAATATACTTTTTACCTCTGTGATAACCCTGTATCTAAGCCCCTGCAGACTGCTCCTTATCTCAGTTATATTAATATACTTTTTACTTCTGTGATTACCTTGTATCTAAGCCTCTGCAGACTGCTCCTTATCTCAGTTATATTAATATACTTTTTACTTCTGTGATTACCTTGTATCTAAGCCTTTGCAGACTGCACCTTATCTCAGTTTTACCTCTGTGATTACCTTGTATCTAAGCCTTTGCAGACTGCCCCTTATCTCAGTTATATAAATACACTTTTTACCTCTGTGATTACCTTGTATCTAAGCCTCTGCAGACTGCTCCTTATCTCAGTTATATTAATATACTTTTTACCTCTGTGATTACCCTGTATCTAAGCCTCTGCAGACTGCCCCTTATCTCAGTTATATAAATATACTTTTTACCTCTGTGATTATCCTGTATCTAAGCCTCTGCAGACTGCCCCTTATCTCAGTTATATAAATATACTTTTTACCTCTGTGATTACCCTGTATCTAAGCCTCTGTACACTGCCCCCCTTATCTCAGTTATATTAATATACTTTTTACCTCTGTGATTACCCTGTATCTAAGCCTCTGCAGACTGCTCCTTATCTCAGTTATATTAATATACTTTTTACCTCTGTGATTACCCTGTATCTAAGCCTCTGTACACTGCCCCCCTTATCTCAGTTATATTAATATACTTTTTACCTCTGTGATTACCCTGTATCTAAGCCTCTGCAGACTGCTCCTTATCTCATTTATATTAATATACTTTTTACCTCTGTGATTACCCTGTATCTAAGCCTCTGCAGACTGCCCCTTATCTCAGTTATATTAATACACTTTTTACCTCTGTGATTACCTTGTATCTAAGCCTCTGCAGACTGCTCCTTATCTCAGTTATATTAATATACATTTTACCTCTGTGATTACCTTGTATCTATGCCTCTGCAGACTGCTCCTTATCTCAGTTATATTAATAACATAATTTATGCTTACCTGATAAATTCCTTTCTCCTGTAGTGTGATCAGTCCACGGGTCATCATTACTTCTGGGATATTAACTCCTCCCCAACAGGAAGTGCAAGAGGATCACCCAGCAGAGCTGCTATATAGCTCCTCCCCTCTACGTCCCACCCAGTCATTCGACCAAGAACCAACGAGAAAGGAGAAACTATAGGGTGCAGTGGTGACTGGAGTATAATTTAAAAATTTAGACCTGCCATAAAAAACAGGGCGGGCCGTGGACTGATCACACTACAGGAGAAAGGAATTTATCAGGTAAGCATAAATTATGTTTTCTCCTGTTAAGTGTGATCAGTCCACGGGTCATCATTACTTCTGAGATACCAATACCAAAGCAAAAGTACACGGATGACGGGAGGGATAGGCAGGATCTTTATACAGAAGGAACCACTGCCTGAAGAACCTTTCTCCCAAAAATAGCCTCCGAAGAAGCAAAAGTGTCAAATTTGTAAAATTTGGAAAAAGTATGAAGCGAAGACCAAGTTGCAGCCTTGCAAATCTGTTCAACAGAGGCCTCATTCTTAAAGGCCCAAGTGGAAGCCACAGCTCTAGTGGAATGAGCTGTAATTCTTTCAGGAGGCTGCTGTCCAGCAGTCTCATAGGCTAAACGTATTATGCTACGAAGCCAAAAAGAGAGAGAGGTAGCCGAAGCTTTTTGACCTCTCCTCTGACCAGAGTAAACGACAAACAGTGAAGATGTTTGTCGAAAATCTTTAGTTGCCTGTAAATAAAATTTTAGGGCACGAACTACATCTAGATTGTGCAGAAGTCGTTCCTTCTTTGAGGAAGGATTAGGACACAAGGATGGAACAACAATCTCCTGATTGATATTCCTGTTAGTGACTACCTTAGGTAAGAACCCAGGTTTAGTACGCAGAACTACCTTATCCGAGTGAAAAATCAGATAAGGAGAATCACAATGTAAGGCTGATAACTCAGAGACTCTTCGAGCCGAGGAAATAGCCATTAAAAATAGAACTTTCCAAGATAACAACTTTATATCAACGGAATGAAGGGGTTCAAACGGAACGCCCTGTAAAACGTTAAGAACAAGGTTTAAACTCCATGGCGGAGCAACATTTTTAAACACAGGCTTAATCCTGGCCAAAGCCTGACAAAAAGCCTGGACGTCTGGAACTTCTGACAGACGTTTGTGTAACAAAATGGACAGAGCTGAGATCTGTCCCTTTAAAGAACTAGCGGATAAGCCCTTTTCTAAACCCTCTTGTAGAAAAGACAATATCCTAGGAATCCTAACCTTACTCCAAGAGTAACCTTTGGATTCGCACCAATATAGGTATTTACGCCATATTTTATGATAAATCTTTCTGGTAACAGGCTTCCTAGCCTGTATCAGGGTATCAATTACTGACTCCGAGAATCCACGTTTTGATAAAATCAAGCGTTCAATCTCCAGGCAGTCAGCTTCAGAGAAATTAGATTTTGATGTTTGAAGGGACCCTGAATCAGAAGGTCCTGTCTCAGAGGCAGAGACCAAGGTGGACAGAATGACATGTCCACTAGATCTGCATACCAGGTCCTGCGAGGCCACGCAGGCGCTATTAGAATTACTGATGCTCTCTCCTGTTTGATTCTGGCGATCAATCGAGGAAGCATCGGAAAGGGTGGAAACACATAAGCTCTCCCGAAGGTCCAAGGTGCTGTCAAAGCATCTACTAGGGCCGCTCCCGGATCCCTGGATCTGGACCCGTAACGAGGAAGCTTGGCGTTCTGTCGAGACGCCATGAGATCTATCTCTGGTTTGCCCCAACGTCGAAGTATTTGGGCAAAGACCTCCGGATGAAGTTCCCACTCCCCCGGATGAAAAGTCTGACGACTTAGGAAATCCGCCTCCCAGTTCTCCACTCCCGGAATGTGGATTGCTGAGAGATGGCAAGAGTGAGACTCTGCCCAACGAATTATCTTTGATACTTCCATCATCGCTAGGGAGCTTCTTGTTCCTCCTTGATGGTTGATGTAAGCTACAGTCGTGATGTTGTCCGACTGAAATCTGATGAACCCCCGAGTTGTTAACTGGGGCCAAGCCAGAAGGGCATTGAGAACTGCTCTCAATTCCAGAATGTTTATTGGCAGGAGACTCTCCTCCTGAGTCCATGATCCCTGAGCCTTCAGGGAATTCCAGACAGCGCCCCAACCTAACAGGCTGGCGTCTGTTGTTACAATTGTCCAATTTGGCCTGCTGAATGGCATCCCCTTGGACAGATGTGGCCGAGAAAGCCACCACAGAAGAGAATTTCTGGTCTCTTGATCCAGATTCAGAGTGGGGGACAAATCTGAGTAATCCCCATTCCACTGACTTAGCATGCATAATTGCAGCGGTCTGAGGTGTAGGCGTGCAAAGGGGACTATGTCCATTGCCGCTACCATTAAGCCGATCACCTCCATACATTGAGCCACTGACGGGTGTTGAATGGAATGAAGGACACGGCAGGCGTTTTGAAGTTTTGTTAACCTGTCTTCTGTCAGGTAAATCTTCATTTCTACAGAATCTATAAGAGTCCCCAAGAAGGGAACTGTTGTGAGTGGAACGAGAGAACTCTTCTTTTCGTTTACCTTCCACCCATGCGATCTTAGAAATGCCAGTACAAACTCTGTATGAGACTTGGCAGTTTGAAAGCTTGAAGCTTGAATCAGAATGTCGTCTAGGTATGGAGCTACCGAGATTCCTCGCGGTCTTAGCACCGCCAGAAGAGCCCCCAGAACCTTTGTGAAGATTCTTGGAGCCGTAACCAACCCGAATGGAAGAGCTACAAACTGGTAATGCCTGTCTAGGAAGGCAAACCTTAGATACCGGAAATGATCTCTGTGAATCGGTATGTGAAGGTAAGCATCCTTTAAATCCACTGTGGTCATGTACTGACCCTTTTGGATCATGGGTAGGATTGTCCGAATAGTTTCCATTTTGAACGATGGAACTCTTAGGAATTTGTTTAGGATCTTTAAATCCAAGATTGGTCTGAAGGTTCCTTCTTTCTTGGGAACCACAAACAGATTTGAGTAAAACCCCTGTCCGTGTTCCGACCACGGAACCGGATGGATCACTCCCATTAGTAAAAGATCTTGTACACAGCGTAGAAACGCCTCTTTCTTTATTTGGTTTGTTGACAACCTTGACAGATGGAATCTCCCTTTTGGGGGAGAGGATTTGAAGTCCAGAAGATATCCCTGAGATATGATCTCTAACGCCCAGGGATCCTGGACATCGGATCGGGGGCCCTCAATTCATGCTGTCTTAGGGGCAGCAGCAGGTTTTCTGGCCTGCTTGCCCTTGTTCCAGGACTGGTTAGGTCTCCAGCCTTGTCTGTAGCGAGCAACAGCTCCTTCCTGTTTTGGTGCAGAGGAAGTTGATGCTGCTCCTGTCTTGAAATTACGAAAGGAACGAAAATTAGACTGTCTAGCCTTGGGCTTGGCTCTGTCTTGAGGCAGGGCGTGGCCTTTACCTCCTGTAATGTCAGCGATAATTTCCTTCAAACCGGGCCCGAATAAGGTCTGCCCTTTGAAAGGTATGTTGAGTAACTTAGATTTAGAAGTAACATCAGCTGACCAGGATTTTAGCCACAGTGCTCTGCGTGCCTGAATGGCGAATCCGGAATTCTTAGCCGTAAGTTTAGTTAAATGTACAACGGCATCTGAAACAAATGAATTAGCTAGCTTAAGTGTTTTAAGCTTGTTTGAAATTTCCTCTATAGTTATTGAGTCAAGAGTCTCTTCCAGGGACTCGGACCAAAAGGCTGATGCGGCCGTGACAGACGCAATACATGCAAGAGGTTGCAATATAAAACCTTGTTGAACAAACATTTTCTTAAGGTAACCTTCTAATTTTTTATCCATTGGATCAGAAAAAGCACAGCTATCCTCCACCGGGATAGTGGTACGCTTACCCAGCGTCGAAACCGCTCCCTCCACCTTAGGGATCGTCTGATTCTCAGAAAATAATATGCTGCTACATACCTCTTTGCAGGTGAACCTGCCCGCTGTCCCCTGATCTGAAGTTTACCTCACTCCTCAGATGGCCGAGAACAGCAACATGATCTTAACTACTCCGGTTAAAATCATACAGAAAAACTCAGGTAGACTCTTCTTCAAATTCTCCCTGAGAAGGAACAACACACTCCGGTGCTGTTTTAAAATAACAAACTTTTGATTGAAGTTATAAAAACTAAGTAAAATCACCACAGTCCTCTCACACATCCTATCTATTAGTTGGGTGCAAGAGAATGACTGGGTGGGACGTAGAGGGGAGGAGCTATATAGCAGCTCTGCTGGGTGATCCTCTTGCACTTCCTGTTGGGGAGGAGTTAATATCCCAGAAGTAATGATGACCCGTGGACTGATCACACTTAACAGGAGAAATACTTTTTACTTCTGTGATTACCTTGTATCTAAGCCTCTGCAGACTGCCCCTTATCTCAGTTATATTAATATACTTTTTACCTCTGTGATTACCCTGTATCTAAGCCTCTGCAGACTGCCCCTTATATCAGTTATATTAATATACTTTTTACCTCTGTGATAACCCTGTATCTAAGTCCCTGCAGACTGCTCCTTATCTCAGTTATATTAATATACTTTTTACTTCTGTGATTACCTTGTATCTAAGCCTCTGCAGACTGCTCCTTATCTCAGTTATATTAATATACTTTTTACTTCTGTGATTACCTTGTATCTAAGCCTCTGCAGACTGCTCCTTATCTCAGTTATATTAATATACTTTTTACCTCTGTGATTACCTTGTATCTAAGCCTCTGCAGACTGCTCCTTAACTCAGTTACATTAATATACTTTTTACCTCTGATTACCTTGTATCTAACCCTCTGTAGACTGCTCCTTATCTCAGATATATAAATACACTTTTTACCTCTGTTATTACCCTGTATCTAAGCCCCTGCAGACTGCCCCTTATCTCAGTTATATTAATATACTTTTTACCTCTGATTACCCTGTATCTAAGCCTCTGCAGACTGCTCCTTATCTCAGTTATATTAATATACTTTTTACCTCTGTGATTACCCTGTATCTAAGCCTCTGCAGACTGCCCCTTATCTCAGTTATATAAATACACTTTTTACCTCTGTGATTACCCTGTATCTAAGCCTCTGCAGACTGCTCCTTATCTCAGTTATATAAATATACTTTTACCTTTGTGATTACCCTGTATCTAAGCCTCTGCAGACTGCCCCTTATCTCAGTTATATAAATATACTTTTTACCTCTGTGATTACCCTGTATCTAAGCCTCTGCAGACTGCCCCTTATCTCAGTTATATTAATATACTTTTTACCTCTGTGATTACCCTGTATCTAAGCCTCTGCAGACTGCTCCTTATCTCAGTTATATTAATATACTTTTTACCTCTGTGATTACCCTGTAACTAAGCCTCTGCAGACTGCTCCTTAACTCAGTTACATTAATATACTTTTTACCTCTGATTACCCTGTATTTAAGCCTCTGCAGACTGCTCCTTATCTCAGTTACATTAATATACTTTTTACCTCTGATTACCCTGTATCTAAGCCTCTGCAGACTGCTCCTTATCTCAGTTACATTAATATACTTTTTACCTCTGATTACCCTGTATCTAAGCCTCTGCAGACTGCTCCTTATCTCAGTTATATTAATATACTTTTTACCTCTGTGATTACCCTGTATCTAAGCCTCTGCAGACTGCTCCTTATCTCAGTTATATAAATATACTTTTACCTTTGTGATTACCCTGTATCTAAGCCTCTGCAGACTGCCCCTTATCTCAGTTATATAAATATACTTTTTACCTCTGTGATTACCCTGTATCTAAGCCTCTGCAGACTGCCCCTTATCTCAGTTATATTAATATACTTTTTACCTCTGTGATTACCCTGTATCTAAGCCTCTGCAGACTGCTCCTTATCTCAGTTATATTAATATACTTTTTACCTCTGTGATTACCCTGTATCTAAGCCTCTGCAGACTGCCCCTTATCTCAGTTATATAAATATACTTTTTACCTCTGTGATTATCCTGTATCTAAGCCTCTGCAGACTGCCCCTTATCTCAGTTATATAAATATACTTTTTACCTCTGTGATTACCCTGTATCTAAGCCTCTACAGACTGCTCCTTATCTCAGTTATATTAATATACTTTTTACCTCTGTGATTACCCTGTATCTAAGCCTCTGCAGACTGCCCCTTATCTCAGTTATATAAATACACTTTTTACCTCTGTGATTACCTTGTATCTAAGCCTCTGCAGACTGCTCCTTATCTCAGTTATATAAATATACTTTTTACCTCTGTGATTACCTTGTATCTAAGCCTCTGCAGACTGCCCCTTATCTCAGTTATATAAATATACTTTTTACCTCTGTGATTACCTTGTATCTAAGCCTCTGCAGACTGCTCCTTATCTCAGTTATATAAATATACTTTTTACCTCTGTGATTACCCTGTATCTAAGCCTCTGCAGACTGCTCCTTATCTCAGTTATATAAATATACTTTTTACCTCTGTGATTACCCTGTATCTAAGCCTCTGCAGACTGCTCCATATCTCAGTTATATTAATATACTTTTTACCTCTGTGATTACCTTGTATCTAAGCCTCTGCAGACTGCCCCTTATCTCAGTTACATTAATATACTTTTTACCTCTGTGATTACCCTGTATCTAAGCCCCTGCAGACTGATCCTTATCTCAGTTATATTAATATAATTTTTACCTCTGTGATAACCCTGTATCTAAGCCTCTGCAGACTGCTCCTTATCTCAGTTATATTAATATACTATTTACCTCTGTAGACTGTCCCCTTATCTCAGTTATATTAATATACTTTTTACCTCTGTGATTACCTTGTATCTAAGCCTCTGCAGACTGCCCCTTATCTCAGTTATATTAATATACTTTTTACCTCTGTGATTACCCTGTATCTAAGCCTCTGCAGACTAATCCTTATCTCAGTTATATTAATATACTTTTTACCTCTGTGATTACCTTGTATCTAACCCTCTGCAGACTGCCCCTTATCTCAGTTATATTAATATACTATTTACCTCTGTGATTACCTTGTATCTAAGCCTCTGCAGACTGCCCCTTATCTCAGTTATATTAATATACATTTTACCTCTGTGATTACCCTGTATCTAAACCTTTGCAGACTGCTCCTTATCTCAGTTATATTAATATACTTTTTACCTCTGTGATTACCTTGTATCTAAGCCTCTGCAGACTGCCCCTTATCTCAGTTATATTAATATACTTTTTACCTCTGTGATTAACTTGTATCCAAGCATCTTCTGACAGCCCCCTGATCACATGACATTTTATTTATTATCTATTGACTTTCATTTTAACCAATTAGTGCTGTGACTGCCACAAGCCACGGGCGTGATCACAATGTTATTTATATTGCTCACATGAACTAGCTCTCCCCTGTTGTAAAAAGCAAATAAAAAAGCATGTGATAAGAGGCGGCCTTTAAGGGCTTCGAAATTATATGAGCCTTCCAATAAGAATACCAAGAGAACAAAGTAAAATTGGTAATAAAAGTAAATTGGAAAGTTGTTTAAAATAAAATGCCCTATTTGAAACATGAACTTGACTGACCCTTTAACCCCTAATGAGCTTGAGCCTTCTCACCTTGTAGCCTCATCTGTGGGGCAGGCGCAGAATCCCAGGTCTGACAGATCCAGTAGAGGAAAAGGAAAAGCAGAGTAACCAACCCTGGTTAGCAGGAGAAACAAGAACCCCCCTGCGACCTCCAGCAGCTACCACAACCCTTACCCAATCCGACAGCCCCCTGATCACATGCGTTTTTATTTTAGCCAATTAGTGCAGTGTCTGCCACAAGCCACGGCCGTGAGCACAATTATCTATATGGCCCACATGAACTAGCAGTATCCTGTTGTGAAAAGATAAGAGGCTGTCTGTAAATGTAATAGTATATTAATATAACAATGTTGCTTGTGCAAAGCTTTTTACTTAATAACAATTCTGATGTAGACTGACATTAAACACACCATTTACGCAATTCTCTTGGTATCATTTGTTAAAAGAGCAGCAATGCCCTACTGGTTTCTAAATGAACACATGCGTGAGCCAATGACAATTGGTATAAATATGCAGCCACCAATCAGCAGCTAGAACCTAGGTTCTTTGCTGCTCCTGAGCTTACCTAATCCTTTCAGCAAAGGAAAACAAGAGAAGGAAGCAAATTAAAAAAACAAAATGATGCTTACCTGATAATTTCATTTCCATCTGTGGGAGAAGAGTCCACAGCTTCATTTATTACTGTTGGGAAATAAGAATCTGGCCACCAGGAGGAGGCAAAGACCCCATCCAAAGGCTTAAAGGGGACACTATACCCAAAAATGTCCTTTCATGATTAAGGTAGAGAATACAATTTTTAAACAACATTACTTATATTACCTAATTTGCTTCATTCTTTAGATATACTTTAATGAAGAAATAGCAATGCACACAGTGAACCAATCACAGGAGGCATCTATGTGCAGCTACCAATCAGCAGCTACTAAGCATATCTAGATATGCTTTTCAGCAAAGAATTTCAAGAGAATGAAGCAAAATAGATAATAGAAGTAAATTAGAAAGTTGTTTATAATTGTATGCTCTTTCTAAATCATGAAAGAAAAAAAATTGGGTTTCATGTCCCTTTAAATACCTCCCCCACTCCCCTCATCCCCCAGTCATTCTGCCAAGGAACAGTAGGAGAAATATCAGGGTATAAATGGTGCCAAAAGAATAAAATTAAATTTAGGTCCGCCCACTGGAGAAACGGGCGGGAGCCATGGACTCTCCTCCCACAGATGGAAATGAAATTATCCGGTAATACGAGGAGAGTCCACAGCTTCATTCATTACTTGTGGAAAACAAATACCCAAGCTCTTGAGGACACTGAATGAAAAAAAAACGGGTGGGTAAAAGGAGGCGGGCCCTAATCTGAGGGCACCACAGCCTGCAGAACCTGTCTCCCAAAAACAGCTTCCGCCGAAGCAAAAAGCATAACATTTGTAAAATTTTGCAAAAGTATGTAAGGAAGACCAAGTAGCCGCCTTACAAATCTGCTCCATTGAAGCCTCATTATTAAAGGCCCAAGAAGAAGCCACAGCTCTAATTAAATGAGCCGTAATCCTTTGAGGAGGCTTATGTCCCGCTGTCTCATAGGCCAAACGGATAATGCTCCTCAACCAAAAAGATAAGGAAGTGGAAGAGGCCCTCTGCCCCCTGCGCTTCCCTGAATACACAACAAATAAAAACAAATTCTGTCTGAATTCTTTTGTGGCCTGAAGATAGAACTTCAAGGCCGAACCACATCCAAATTATGAAGCAACCTTTCCTTAGACGAAGAAGGGTTAGGACACAAAGAAGGAACTACTATTTCCTGATTGATGTTACGATTCGACACAACCTTGGGAAGAAAACCCAGTCCAGTGCGAAGATCAGCCTTATCTGCGTGAAAAACCATGTAAGGAGGCTCACATTGCAAGGACGCTAACTCAGACTCTGCGAGCCGATGCAATAGCCAGTAGGAATAGAACCTTCCATGAAAACATAATTTATGCTTACCTGATAAATTTATTTTTCTTGTAGTGTGTTCAGTCCACGGGTCATCCATTACTTATGGGATATATTCTCCTTCCCAACAGGAAGTTGCAAGAGGATCACCCAAGCAGAGCTGCTATATAGCTCCTCCCCTCACATGTCATATCCAGTCATTCGACCGAAACAAGACGAGAAAGGAGAAACTATAAGGTGCAGTGGTGACTGGAGTTATAATTTTAAAATTTAGAACCTGCCTTAAAAAGACAGGGCGGGCCGTGGACTGAACACACTACAAGAGAAATAAATTTATCAGGTAAGCATAAATTATGTTTTCTCTTGTTAAGTGTGTACAGTCCACGGGTCATACATTACTTATGGGATACCCATACCAAAGCTAAGTACACGGATGATGGGAGGGACAAGGCAGGAACATTAAACAGAAGGAACCACTGCCTGTAGAACCTTTCTCCCAAAACCAGCCTCCGAAGAAGCGAAAGTGTCAAATTTGTAAAATTTGGAAAAAGTATGAAGTGAAGACCAAGTTGCAGCCTTGCAAATCTGTTCAACAGAGGCCTCATTCTTAAAGGCCCAGGTGGAAGCCACAGCTCTAGTGGAATGAGCTGTAATTCTTTCAGGAGGCTGCTGTCCAGCAGTCTCATAGGCTAAATGTATTATGCTACGAAGCCAAAAAGAGAGAGAGGTAGCCGAAGCCTTTTGACCTCTTCTCTGTCCAGAGTAAACGACAAACAGAGAAGAAGTTTGTCTAAAATCTTTAGTTGCCTGTAAGTAGAACTTCAGAGCACGGACCACGTCTAGATTATGCAAAAGACGTTCCTTCTTTGAAGAAGGATTAGGACATAATGATGGAACAACAATCTCTTGATTGATATTCCTGTTAGAAACAACCTTAGGTAAAAACCCAGGTTTAGTACGCAGTACTACCTTGTCTGAATGAAAGATCAGATAAGGAGAATCACAATGTAAGGCAGATAACTCAGAGACTCTTCGAGCCGAGGAAATAGCCATCAAAAACAAAACTTTCCAAGATAAAAGCTTAATATCAATGGAATGAAGGGGTTCAAACGGAACACCCTGAAGAACTTTAAGAACCAAGTTTAAGCTCCACGGAAGAGCAACAGCTTTAAACACAGGCTTAATTCTAGCCAAAGCCTGACAAAAGGCCTGGACGTCTGGATTCTCTGCCAGACGTTTGTGTAAAAGAATAGACAGAGCTGAAATCTGTCCCTTTAGCGAACTAGCGGATAAACCTTTTTCTAAACCCTCTTGTAGAAAAGCCAATATCCTAGGAATCCTAACCTTACTCCATGAGTAACTCTTGGATTCGCACCAATATAAATATTTACGCCATATCTTATGGTAAATTTTTCTGGTCACAGGTTTCCGAGCCTGTATTAATGTATCAATAACCGAATCCGAAAACCCACGCTTAGATAGAATCAAGCGTTCAATTTCCAGGCAGTCAGCCTCAGAGAAATTAGGTTTGGATGGTTGAAAGGACCCTGAATTAGAAGGTCCTGCCTCAGAGGAAGAGACCATGGTGGACAGGACGACATGTCCACTAGGTCTGCATACCAGGTCCTGCGTGGCCACGCAGGCGCTATCAGAATTACCGATGCCCTCTCCTGTTTGATCCTGGCAATCAGTCGAGGTAGCAACGGAAATGGTGGAAACACATAAGCTATGTTGAAAACCCAAGGGGCTGCTAATGCATCTACCAGCACCGCTCCCGGGTCCCTGGACCTGGATCCGTAACAAGGAAGCTTCGCGTTCTGGCGAGATGCCATGAGATCCAGATCCGGTTTGCCCCAACGACGAATCAGTTGAGCAAATACCTCCGGGTGAAGTTCCCACTCTCCCGGATGAAAAGTCTGGCGACTTAGGAAATCCGCCTCCCAGTTCTCTACGCCTGGGATGTAAATCGCTGACAGGTGGCAAGAGTGAGACTCTGCCCAGCGAATTATCTTCAAGACTTCCAACATCGCTAGGGAACTCCTGGTTCCCCCTTGATGATTGATGTAAGCCACAGTCGTGATATTGTCCGACTGAAATCTGATGAACCTCAGTCTTGCTAACTGAGGCCAAGCTAGAAGAGCATTGAATATTGCTCTTAATTCTAGAATGTTTATTGGAAGGAGTTTCTCCTCCTGAGTCCACGATCTCTGAGCCTTCAGGGAATTCCAGACTGCTCCCCAGCCTAGAAGGCTGGCATCCGTTGTTACAATCGTCCAATCTGGTCTGCGAAAGGTCATTCTTTTGGACAGATGAACCGGTGACAACCACCAGAGAAGAGAATCTCTGGTCTCCTGGTCCAGATTTAGCAAAGGGGACAGATCTGAGTAATCCCCGTTCCATTGACTGAGCATGCATAGTTGCAGCAGTCTGAGATGCAGGCGCGCAAATGGCACTAGGTCCATTGCCGCGACTACTAAGCCGATTACCTCCATGCACTGAGCTACTGATGGGCTTGGAACGGAATGAAGGACACGGCAAGCATTGAGAATCTTTGATAACCTGGACTCCGTCAGGTAAATCTTCATCTCTACAGAATCTATAAGAGTCCCTAGAAAAGGAACCTTTGTGAGTGGTAACAGAGAACTCTTTTCCACGTTCACTTTCCACCCATGCGACCTCAGAAATGCAAGAACTATCTCTGTATGAGACTTTGCATTCTGAAAACTTGACGCTTGTATCAGAATGTCGTCTAGGTACGGAGCCACCGCTATGCCTCGTGGTCTTAGTACCGCCAGAAGTGAGCCCAGAACCTTCGTAAAAATTCTCTGGGCCGTGGCTAACCCGAAGGGAAGAGCCACAAACTGGTAATGCCTGTCTAGAAAGGCAAACCTTAGGTACCGATAATGATCTTTGTGAATCGGTATGTGAAGGTAAGCATCCTTTAAGTCCACTGTGGTCATATATTGACCCTCTTGGATCATGGGTAGGATGGTTCGAATGGTTTCCATCTTGAACGATGGTACCCTTAGGAATTTGTTTAAGATCTTTAAGTCCAAGATTGGTCTGAAGGTTCCCTCTTTTTTGGGAACCACAAATAGATTTGAGTAAAATCCTTGTCCCTGTTCCGATCGCGGAACTGAGTGGATCACTCCCATGATTAAGAGGTCTTGTACACATTGTAGAAATGCCTCTCTCTTTACTAGGTTTGTTGATAACCTCGAAAGATGGAACCTCCCTTGTGGAGGAGAGGTTTTGAAATCCAGAAGGTATCCCTGAGATATAATTTTCAACGTCCAGGGATCCTGCACATCTCTTGCCCAAGCCTGGGCGAAGAGAGAAAGTCTGCCCCCCAACTAAATCCGTCTCCGGATAGGGGGCCCTGTCTTCATGCTGTCTTAGGGGCGGAAGTAGGCTTTCTGGCCTGCTTGCCCTTGTTCCATGACTGGTTGCCTTTCCAACCCTGTCTGTAACGAGCAGTAGTTCCTTCCTGTTTTGGAGCGGAGGAAGTTGATGCTGCTCCTGCCTTGAAGTTACGAAAGGCACGAAAATTAGACTGTTTGGCCTTTGGTTTGGCCCTGTCCTGAGGAAGGGCGTGGCCCCGTAATGTCAGCAATAATTTCCTTCAAGCTGGGCCCGAATAAGGTCTGCCCTTTGAAAGGAATGTTAAGTAGCTTAGACTTGGAAGTTACATCCGCTGACCAGGATTTAAGCCAGAGCGCTCTGCGCGCCTGTATGGCGAATCCGGAATTTTTAGCCGTAAGTTTGGTTAGATGTACTACGGCATCTGAAACAAACGCATTAGCTTGCTTAAGGGTTCTAACTTTGCTCAAAGCCTCATCCAATGGCTCTGTGCGAATCGCCTCTTCCAGAGACTCAAACCAGAATGCCGCTGCAGCCGTGACAGGCGCAATGCATGCAAGAGGCTGCAAAATAAAACCCTGTTGAACAAACATTTTCTTAAGATAACCCTCTAATTTTTTATCCATTGGATCTGAGAAAGCACAGCTATCCTCCACCGGGATAGTGGTACGCTTGGCTAAAGTAGAAACTGCTCCCTCCACCTTAGGGACCGTCTGCCATAAGTCTCGTGTGGTGGCGTCTATAGGAAACATTTTTCTGAATATCGGGGGAGGGGAAAAAGGCACACCGGGTCTATCCCACTCCTTACTAATAATTTCTGTAAGTCTTTTTGGTGTAGGAAAGACGTCAGTACACACCGGTACCGCATAGTATCTATCCAACCTACACAATTTCTCTGGGATTGCCACCGTTTCGCAATCATTCAGAGCCGCTAATACCTCCCCTAGTAACACACGGAGGTTCTCAAGCTTAAATTTAAAATTTGAAATTTCTGAATCCGGTCTCCCCGGATCAGAACCGTCACCGACAGAATGAAGCTCACCGTCCTCATGTTCTGCAAATTGTGACGCAGTATCAGACATGGCTCTCGTGTCATCAGCGCGCTCTGTCCTTAACCCAGAGCTATCGCGCTTGCCCCTTAATTCGGGCATATTATATAATACTTCTTTCATAACATTAGCCATATCATGTAAAGTGATTTGTTACGGCCTAGATGTACTTGGCGTCTCAAACCTACGCATCTCCCGAGCGGGAGACGCAGGTACTGACACGTGAGGAGAGTTAGGCGGCATAACTTCCCCCTCGGTGTCTGGTGATAGTTTCTGTATCGGTACAGATTGACTTTTATTCAAAGCAATATCAATACAATTGGTACACATCGTTCTATTGGGCTCCACATTGGCTTTTGAACATGATGAACAAACAGTTTCCTCTGAATCAGACATGTTTAAACAGACTTAGCAATGAAACTAGCAAGCTTGGAAATCACTTTCAATAAGTTTACAAGCAATATAAAAAACGCTGCAGCGCTTCAAGATATAATTAAACAATTCTTAACAAGAAGTGTAATATTAGCAGAGGATTGCACCCATTAGCAAAAGGATGATTAACCCCTCAATACCCAAAATGGATAAAACAGATATCAATTAAGATTTAACGCTTTTAATCACAGTCAAGCACACTGTCACAGATCTGCTGTGACTGATTACCTCCCTCAAAAATGAATTTTGCAGACCCCTGAGCTCTCTAGAGACGTCCTGGATCAAGGAGGAAGAAGCAGGAAGACTGTGCTAGAATTATAACTGCGCAACAAGGCGCTAAAACAAGGTCCCTCCCACTCCTATCACAACAGTGGGAGCCCTGATATAACGGTTTCCATGCAGAAAATATATGTTAGCCATGTGGAAAAAAATCATGCCCAAAGAGATTTATCACCAAAGTACCTCACAAAAACGAATAACATGCCAGTAAATGTTTTATTAAAAAACAACATTTTTCAATGTCATGCAAAGCTATCACTAAGCCTGCTACCAGTCGCTACCACTGCAGAGAAGGCTTAAGTATTATTTCAGTTTTAACAGTATTTTCTCAGTCAAATTCTAGTCCCTAGAAAATAACTTGACTGCGCATACATTTATCAGCCTGATACCAGTTGTCACTACTGCATTTAAGGCTGTACTTACATCATACGGTAACAGCAGTATTTTCTTAGTCAATTCCATTCCCAGAAAATAATGTACTGCACATACCTCAATTGCGGAGGACCCCGCATGCTATTCCCAGTTTCTGAAGTTACCCCACTCCTCAGAATGTCGAGAACAGCCAGTGGATCTTAGTTACGCCTGCTAAGATCATAGAAAAAAAACGCAGGCAGTTTCTTCTTCCAAATACTGCCTGAGATAGAAAAACAGCACACTCCGGTGCCATTTAAAATAACAAACTTTTGATTGAAGAATAGTTAAGTAAAAACTCCAGCTCCTCTCGCGACCTCCTTCTTTGTTGAGGGTTGCAAGAGAATGACTGGGTATGACATGTGAGGGGAGGAGCTATATAGCAGCTCTGCTTGGGTGATCCTCTTGCAACTTCCTGTTGGGAAGGAGAATATATCCCATAAGTAATGGATGACCCGTGGACTGAACACACTTAACAAGAGAAAGAACTTTAATGTCAAGCGAATGCATAGGCTCAAATGGAGATATCTGCAAAATCTTAAGTACCAAGTTTAAGCTCCAAGGCGGAGCAGAATTTCTAAAGACAGGTCTGATCCTAGACAGAGCCTGAACAAAGGAATGAATATCAGGAAGCTCCGCAAGCTTCTTGTGTAACAGTACAGATGAAGCCCCTTTAAGGAACTGGCAGCAAGACCCTTATCCAGTCCATCCTGGAGAAAGGACAGAATCCTGGACACCCTAACCTTATGCCAGGGATATCCACGTTCATCACACCAGGACAAGTAGGTCCTCCACACCTTATGATAGATGCAACGAGTGACCGTCTTCCTGGCTTGAATGAGAGTATCAATCACTCTCTCAGAAAATCCTCTCTTAGCTAAGACTAGGCGTTCAATCTCCACGCAGTCAGCCTCAGAGAATCGAGATTTTGGTGTAGAAAGGGACCCTGAACCAGCAGATCTCTGCGACAGGGTAACCTCCATGGAGGAGACTGACATCACCACCAGATCCGCAAACCACGTCCTCCACGGCCACGACGGAGCAATCAGAATAGTCTAAGCTTGCTCCTGCTTGATGCGGGCCACTACTGGAGGTAGAAGAGTCAACGGTGGAAAAAATGTAAATTAGGTTGAACTCCCAGGGTACAGCTAAGGCATCTATCAGCTCCACCTGTGGATCCCTGGGCCGCGACCCGTATCTGGGTAGCTTGAAATGGAGTCTGGACGCAATGAGATCTATTTCCAGCGTCCCCTATCTGTTGCAGATCTCCTCGAACACCTCGGGATGGAGAGACCATTCCCCCAGATGAAACGATTGTCTGCTGAGAAAATCTGCTTCCCAGTTGTCCACACCCAGAATGTGGATCACTGAGAGCGAACAGTTGTGGGTCTCCGCCCATTCCAGAATCCGAGATACTTCCCTCAAGGCTAGGGAGCTTCTCGTACCCCACTGATGGTTGATGAAGCCACAGAGGTAAGGTTGTCTGACTGGAATCTGTTGAATCAGCACAACCCCAGGAGGGGCCAAGCTCTCAGAGCATTGAATATCGCTCAAAGTTCCAGAATATTTATCGGTAGAATAGACTCCTCTCGAGTCCACCTGCTCTGTGCCTTCCTGGCACCCCAAACAGCTCCCCATACTGATAGACTTGCGTCCATGGTCACAATCTCTCAGGATGGTCTCAAGAAGGATGTCCCCTGGGACAGTTGTCCCGGACGGATCCATCAAGAGAGGGAATCCCTTGTTCGTTTGTCCAGAGAGATCTGTTGGGATAGAAATCTGAGTGATCGCCGTTCCATTGTCTCAGCATGCACAACTGAAGAGGTTTGAGATGGAACCTGGTGTATGGAATGACATCTATGCTGGATACCATGAGCCCAATCACCTCCATACACCTGGCTACAGATGACCTTAAAGAGGTCTGAAGGGCAAGACAGCTGGACACAATCTTGCAACGTCTCTGATCTGTCAGAAATATCTTCATGGAATCTATTATCGTACCCAGGAATTCCACTCTGTTTCTGGGAACCAGGGAAAAGAGGAAGAGGAAGAAGAGGAAGAAGAGGAAGAAGAGGACGAAGAAGAATCCTCAAGTGGTCCTCCACGAGACTGCAGGACGTAGCCTGGACCAGGATGTCGTTCAGATAAGGAGCCGCTGCAATACCTCAGGCTCTCGCAACCGCGAGCAGCGCTCCTAGAAACTACGTAAAGACTCTTGGGGCAGTCGACACACCAAACGGTAGGGCCACAAACTGGAAGTGTTGGTCCAGAAATGCAAATCTTAGGAACCTGAAGTGATCCTTGTGGATTGGAAAGTGAAGGTAAGCATCCTTCAAATCTATTGTAGTCATGAACTGTCCTTCTTGAACTAGGGGCAGAATCGACCTGATCATCTTCATCTTGAACGATGGGACCGACAGAAACTTGTTTAGGCACTTTATGTCTAAAAATCGGGCGAAACGTGCCCTCCTTCTTTGGGACAACGAAAAGGTTTGAATAATACCCGAGACCTCTATCTGCTAGAGGGACTGGATCGATTACTCCGAGAGAGGAGAGATCCCTCACACATTCTAGAAAGCCATCTCTCTTTTCTGGCTTTGATGATAAGTTTGACAGGAGGAATCTGCCTCTGGGCAGATGAGTTTTGAATCCTATCCTGTAACCCTGGGTGATGACCTCCAGAACCCAAGGATCCTGAAGTCTATTATCCAAGTCTCTGCAAAGAGAGATAGTCTGTCTCCTACGCGATCCAGAGACGGATCAGGGGCCACCCCTTCATGCCGATTTTGTCTCGGCGGGCTTCTTGCTCTGCTTGGTTTTGTTCAAAGATTGAGCTGGCTTCCAAGATCCCCTGGACTGCTTAGTTTTCACGGCAGACTGCTGGTGTTGAGACTTGTCCGAACGAAAGGGACGAAAAGTAGACCCCTTAGGCTTATTCTTCTTATCCTGCAGTAGGAAGGCACCCTTTGCCACCCGTGACCATGGATATGATAGAGTCCAGGCCTGGACCGAAAAGAACCTTCCCCTGAAACGGGAGGGATAGTAATCTAGACTTGGAAGTCATGTCAGCAAACCACAGAGCCCTACGGACTAGAACAGAAAACCCAATGTCTTGGCATTCAGGCGAATAATCTGCATATTTGCAACTCGGATGAATGAATTAGCTACCCTTAAGGCCTTAATTTGATCCTGTATCTCCTCGAGGGGAGTCTCCACCTCGACCATACCTGACAGAGCGTCACACTAGTAGGTAGCAGCTACAGCCACTGCAGCGACTGCCAGTTGAAAAACGAACCCTGTGAGTTAAAACATCTTTCTCAACATGGACTCCAATTTTTTTTATCCATGGGCTCCTTGAACGAAGAGCTATCTTCGAGTGGAATAGCTGTTCGATTAGCGAGCGTGGAAAAAGCACCATCCACCTTAGGAATGGCCCCCCACAGCTCAAACTGCGAGTACAGAACAGGGAACTGTTTTTTAAAAGAAGTAGAGGGGGGAAAAGGACGAGACAAGTTTCTCCCATTCGTTCTTAATAATATTAGCTATCTTAACAGGGACCAGGAAGGTCTGAGGCACCACCCTGTCCTCGTAAACCCTATCTAGCATAGGGTTTGAAGGTTCCTCCGGCAGTTTCGGATCAGGAACCTCTAACGTAGCAAGCACCTCTTTCAGCAGAAAGTGCAAATGCTCCATCTTAAATTTAAAGTCTGACTCCTTCACAGTCGGAGATCCAGATGTTGCCTATTCTGACCCAGAAAGAGCATCCTCCAAAAAATTATTAAAGGATTAAAGCGTTATGTGTAGTATATAAAAGCTCTCACATTATCCCACCAATCGCGGGGCTATGTAGTTAAATCTGCTACATACTGTCCGCTGTTATAGCAGACTACTGTTATTTAATGGCTTGGTAGCCTGTTCTTAAGTACACAAGTTGCTTGTCTTTAATAAAGATTGCTGCAGGTATTGTAGCGATACGTGCAGTCCAAAGTTATAAAGCAAATACCTGTATTGGTTCAGAATATCTACCCGGCTTCATAGCCTGTTCTTTAGTATACGAGCTGCTTGTATTTAATAAAGATTGCTGCAAGTGTTTTACCACTAAGTGCAGTCCACAATTATAAAGCAAATTCCTGTATTGGTTCAGAATATCTACCCGGCTTCATAGCCTGTTCTTTAGTATGTCAGCTGCCTAGTGATGTCCAGTTCATGAACGAATCGTTCTTTTGAACTGGTTCTTTTCACTAAACTGTGTGAATCAGTTCACCAGACTGAACTGATTCGTTTGCAAACAGTTCACTTCCTGAGTCTGCAGCAGCACTGGTAATACGATCCTAGAGTGAGTTCTGCTTCTGCTAGCTCCTCCTTTGCAAAGAATCACTCAGCAGAATCAGACAGCCTCACTCTAGGATCATATTACCAGTGCTGTTAGTGACTCAAGAAGTGAACTGCACAACAAAAGAAAAAGTATACACTTATAGCACTCCTAGGTCAATGGATCAATGAATTTGTTTTAATAACTTTTATTAAATCGATAACACCAATTATTCCCTAGGGAATAAATGAAATGGGAAGAAAACTTGAAATGATATGAATATTAAAATATAACTTTTATTGGGTTCAAATAAAATAGGAAAAATTATTAAAACCACACTTAGGTACCGACTGTATAAATTAAATCTAACCTGTACAAGTGATAAATATTTGTAATTACCACCACTTATGACCACTACTGTAATCAATCTCAAATTGGGTAAAAAAGTTGCCTTGTAATTATGATTTCACAATATTAAATGCACTATCCAGTGCATATATGGGGTATATATAGGTATACCATATGTAGAAATTCTATATTGGCAATCAATTGTATCCCTTATCAGAGGTATCTCTTAGGTATATTGTTTTAATAATAGCACAAATAGTATTGCTAACAGATATTAGCAGATCTGCTGGGATAGCAGTTATTTAAATTAAAACTGAATTATTATAAATGTATTAAATAATTGTATATTGATGGTTCTTAATATGTTTATTTGTGTATGAGTAGAGAAGATAATTCTTAAATAATTCAAACGGTTTGGTTATTTCAGTGTTCAGTGCACTTTAGTTATACATCGTCAGGATAAGGTAACCTGTGGTAATCACTACACACCGTAAAATTGAGCATTGATTGAGATATTTGTGCAATGCCACGGCCTGTCAGTTAAATTGCAACTGAAGTCACAATTATTAGGTTGAACTAGGTTTAAATTTAATGTGGTGTTACCTCTGACTTACACCGGACAACAAACATAGTTGAAAAACTCACTACCCATGTACTAAATATTTTAACGTAGTGTTGGGTGTAACAGCACAGGGCACTTGGACTGTTTCCAGCAACTAGGACCGTGTGCACTCAAGTAACCGAGAGGCTATAATTTAAACCTAGTTCAACCTAATAATTGTGACTTCAGTTGCAATTTAACTGACAGGCCGTGGCATTGCACAAATATCTCAATCAATGCTCAATTTTACGGTGTGTAGTGATTACCACAGGTTACTTTATCCTGACGATGTATAACTAAAGTGCACTAAACACACTGAACACTGAAATAACCAAACCGTTTGAATTATTTAAGAATTATCTTCTCTACTCATACACAAATAAACATATTAAGAACCATCAATATACAATTATTTAATACATTTATAATAATTCAGTTTTAATTTAAATAACTGCTATCCCAGCAGATCTGCTAATATCTGTTAGCAATACTATTTGTGCTATTATTAAAACAATATACCTAAGAGATACCTCTGATAAGGGATACAATTGATTGCCAATATAGAATTTCTACATATGGTATACCTATATATACCCCATATATGCACTGGATAGTGCATTTAATATTGTGAAATTATAATTACAAGGCAACTTTTTTACCCAATTTGATACTGATTACAGTAGTGGTCATAAGTGGTGGTAATTACAAATATTTATCACTTGTACAGGTTAGATTTAATTTATACAGTCGGTACCTAAGTGTGGTTTTAATAATTTTTCCTATTTTATTTGAACCCAATAAAAGTTATATTTTAATATTCATATCATTTCAAGTTTTCTTCCCATTTCATTTATTCCCTAGGGAATAATTGGTGTTATCGATTTAATAAAAGTTATTAAAACAAATTCATTGATCCATTGACCTAGGAGTGCTATAAGTGTATACTTTTTCTTTTGTTGTGCAATTTAGTTTTTATACACAGCACCCACACCTTGCCAAATAAAAGGCTTACTGAAAGGTAAATAGGTCTTTCCATTCTTAGTAGTGCCATTGGTTTCCTTCCAACTCTCAAGAAGTGAACTGTTTGCAAACAAATCAGTGTACTGTTAACTAACACCTTTGCAAAGAATCACTCAGCAGAATCAGACATCCTCACTCTAGGATCATATTACCAGTGCTGTTAGTGACTCAAGAAGTGAACTGTTTGCAAACGAATCAGTGTACTGTTAACTAACACCTTTGCAAAGAATCACACAGCAGAATCAGACAGCCTCACTCTAGGATCGTATTCCAGTGCTGCTACTGACTCAAGAAGTGAACTGTTTGCAAACGAATCAGTGTACTGTTAACTAGTGATGTCCAGTTTGTGAACGAATCGTTCTTTTGAACTGGATCTTTTCACTGAACTGTATGAATCAGTTCACCAGACTGAATTGATTAGTTTGCAAACAGTTCACTTCCTGAGTCTGCAGCAGCACTGGTAATACGATCCTAGAGTGAGTTCTGCTTCTGCTAACTCCTCCTTTGCAAAGAATCACTCAGCAGAATCAGACATCCTCACTCTAGGATCATATTACCAGTGCTGTTAGTGACTCAAGAAGTGAACTGTTTTCAAACGAATCAGTGTACTGTTAACTAACACCTTTGGAAAGAATCACACAGCAGAATCAGACAGCCTCACTCTAGGATCATATTACCAGTGCTGTTAGTGACTCAAGAAGTGAACTGTTTGCAAACGAATCAGTGTACTGTTAACTAACACCTTTGCAATGAATCACTCAACAGAATCAGACATCCTCACTCTAGGATCGTATTCCAGTGCTGTTAGTGACTCAAGAAGTGAACTGTTTGCAAACGAATCAGTGTACTGTTAACTAACACCTTTGCAAAGAATCACTCAGCAGAATCAGACATCCTCACTCTAGGATCATATTACCAGTGCTGTTAGTGACTCAAGAAGTGAACTGTTTGCAAACGAATCAGTGTACTGTTAACTAACACCTTTGGAAAGAATCACACAGCAGAATCAGACAGCCTCACTCTAGGATCATATTACCAGTGCTGTTAGTGACTCAAGAAGTGAACTGTTTGCAAACGAATCAGTGTACTGTTAACTAACACCTTTGCAAAGAATCACTCAGCAGAATCAGACATCCTCACTCTAGGATCATATTACCAGTGCTGTTAGTGACTCAAGAAGTGAACTGTTTGCAAACGAATCAGTGTACTGTTAACTAACACCTTTGCAATGAACCACACAGCAGAATCAGACAGCCTCACTCTAGGATCGTATTACCAGTGCTGCTACTGACTCAAGAAGTGAACTGTTTGCAAACGAATCAGTGTACTGTTAACTAGTGATGTCCAGTTTGTGAACGAATCGTTCTTTTGAACTGGATCTTTTCACTGAACTGTATGAATCAGTTCACCAGACTGAATTGATTCGTTTGCAAACAGTTCACTTCCTGAGTCTGCAGCAGCACTGGTAATACGATCCTAGAGTGAGTCCTGCTTCTGCTAACTCCTCCTTTGCAAAGAATCACTCAGCAGAATCAGACATCCTCACTCTAGGATCATATTACCAGTGCTGTTAGTGACTCAAGAAGTGAACTGTTTGCAAACGAATCAGTGTACTGTTAACTAACACCTTTGAAATGAACCACACAGCAGAATCAGACAGCCTCACTCAAGGATCATATTACCAGTGCTGTTAGTGACTCAAGAAGTGAACTGTTTGCAAACGAATCAGTGTACTGTTAACTAACACCTTTGAAATGAACCACACAGCAGAATCAGACAGCCTCACTCTAGGATCATATTACCAGTGCTGTTACTGATTCAAGAAGTGAACCGTTTGCAAACAAATCAGTGTACTGTTAACTAACACCTTTGCAATGAACCACACAGCAGAATCAGACAGCCTCACTCTAGGATCGTATTACCAGTGCTGCTACTGACTCAAGAAGTGAACTGTTTGCAAACAAATCAGTGTACTGTTAACTAACACCTTTGCAATGAATCACACAGCAGAATCAGACAGCCTCACTCTAGGATCATATTACCAGTGCTGTTAGTGACTCAAGAAGTGAACTGTTTGCATACGAATCAGTGTACTGTTAACTAACACCTTTGCAATGAATCACACAGCAGAATCAGACAGCCTCACTCTAGGATCATATTACCAGTGCTGTTAGTGACTCAAGAAGTGAACTGTTTGCAAACGAATCAGTGTACTGTTAACTAACACCTTTGCAATGAACCACACAGCAGAATCAGACAGCCTCACTCTAGGATCATATTACCAGTGCTGTTAGTGACTCAAGAAGTGAACTGTTTGCAAACGAATCGGTGTACTGTTAACTAACTCCTTTCGGCTCATGAACCAGTTCACTTTAACGAACCGTCGAAATGAATCGATTCATCTAAATGAATCGAACTTCCCATCTCTACTGTTAACTAACTCATTTGCAATGAATCAGTTAACAGTACACGATTCGGTACACTAATTCAACAGCACTTTCTTTTATTCCAACTGAAACTGAAAAAGTATAATGGATGCTGCTGTACATACTATTTACCCTCCCTCTCCCTTCCCAGTGCTTGCCATTTATAACAGTGCCTGAAGTTTAGATTTGTTTTTTAAACCATACAGTGTGGGGCTGTTTAAATAATAATTAAAATATAATAGACCGGTTTTATCCTCCCTCTCCCCAGTGCTTGCTATTTATAACAGTGCCTGAAGCACTTACTCTGAAGTTTAGATTTGTTTTTAAAACCATACAGTGTGGGGAGTAATTTGAGGAAGTACTTCTTTACAGAAAGAGTGATTGATTTATGGAATAAACTTCCTCAAGAGGTAGTAGCAACAAACACTGTGGGGGACTTTAAAAATGCATGGGACAAGCATAGGGCTATCCTACGAACTAGATAAGTTTATACTGTTAGGTAAGGGCCTATGGCTCTTATCTGCCGTCAATATCTATGTTTCTATGTTATGTTTCTAATAGTCAGATTGTTACTACAGTGACTCAGGAGTCATGCATTTAAAGGATTGAGGAATTGGATTTGCGAGTCAGCAGGCAGAGCATCAGGAAGACAATAATCTGCAGCTCTGCCTCACTCGCATCACATGTCCAGTAGGTGAACTGATGAATCGGTTCATGAACCGGTTCACTTTAACGAACTGTCCGAAATTAACCGAACTTCCCATCTCTTGTATTTAATAAAGATTACTGCAAGTATTTTACCGCTACGTGCAGTCCACAGTTATAAAGCAAATTCCTGTATTGGTTCAAAATATCTGCCCGGCTTGATAGCCTGTTCTTTAGTACACAAGCTGCTTGGATTTAATAAAGATTACTGCAGGGGTTTTACCGCTAAGTGCAGTCCACAATTATAAAGCAAATTCATGTATTGGTTCAAAGTATCAGTATCTGCTCCGCTATTGGCTAGACTTGCATTATTTGTATTGACGTTTCACCTTTCGCTTGCACTTAGCAGGACGTGGCAAGGCATTGAAGGCTGCAGAAACCACCGTCTGTAACTCATCAGCAAAATCTGGCGGCCAAAGGGCCCCTCCCGCGGGAGGGTTAGTAGTGCCCTGGGGTGCTGCATGTGCAATCGGAGATGAATGTATGGAATGCACCTCGCGGGACAGAGAACCCTCAGAGGTGGACGGCTTAGTTGAACAAAATATCTTATTCTTTTTAGATATTGCAATCTTAACAAAGCATGTGGAACAAAGTTGAGCAGGCGGGTCAACCGGGACCTCCTCACAATAGAGAAAGTTATTAGGTTTTGTTAAAGAGGGAGTACCCTCTAACATATCAGAGTCCTCCATAGCTTGCGCCTTTATTACGGACTAGATAGAAATTAAATGGCACCTTTATACCCCAATGGCTGGGGCACTCACCACCTCCTATGTGTAACGCTCGTGGTATACTCCTCTATCAGACCAAACTCGGCCAGTAGTCTTGTTATCCCGGCGTCGAGCCGGAATGATAGGGAATATCCCAGTGCAGAGAAAGTTAGCAAGATGAGGAAGGTGACACTCACCACAGGCAGGACAGTCACCAGCGGCAACAGCAGAGCAGTCCAAAGATGAACCGCTAGAATGGTCAGACAGGCAGGATTTGGCAACAGCAAAACGGTCCAAGGATAAACCAATAGAATGGTCAGACACGCAGGGTTTGGCAACAGCAAAGCAGTCCAAGGATAAACCACTAGAATGGTCAGGCAGGCAGGGTTTGGCAACAGCAAAGCAGTCCAGCAGATTGAGGGTTAAGGCAGGTAGAGTAGTCAGACAGGCAGTATTCAGCAACAGTAATCAGGCACCTAGAAAAAAAAACGATCTGTCAAACCCAGGAGTACACAAAGTAACACCTATACTTGGGCAGTGACAGATCGTTTGGGGAAGTTTAAATAGGCGCAGGATTTGCGCCTCTGAGGTCTGACCGGCATCAGGAGCGCGCAGCGATGATGTCAGCGCCGCACGCATCTGAGCCGACACTGCCCTGGCAATGAGCAGGGAAAGAGATGCCGCACCCCTAGACACGGCTAGAGCGGCGCGGCGTGACATAGCCCCCCTCTCAAGGGTTCCCTCCGGGAACCAGAGTCGGCATCAAAGGATGAGCAGCATGGAGTCTGGTGACGTGTCGGTCTGCGGCAGGGACTGGGCTGAAAGAGGGAAGACACGAGGTTGATACCCTGCTGTGGCTTGAAACGGAGAACATCGAAGAGAAGAGTGCCAATGAGTGTTTCTTGCCAGCTCAGCTAGGGGTAGCAACTCAGACCAGTTGGTATGGCGAGCGTTGACAAAGGCTCTAAGGTAGGTTTCAAGATCCTGGTTTGCTCTCTCAGTTAGGCCATTGGTCTGAGGATGGTAGCCAGGTGACAAGGAAACAGTGGTTCCAATCAACTTTCAAAAGGCTCTCCAGAATGCAGAGATGAACTGTGGACCTCTTGTCAGAAACAATATTCACAGGAATGCCATGAAGTCGTACCACATGCAAGAGAAAGAGACGATAATTCTTACGCAGAAGGCAGTTTGGTTAGGGGTACGAAGTGAGCCAGCCTGGAAAAGCGGTCCACCACAAGCCAGAAAAATGTATGGTGGTCAGAAGGCGGAAGGTCCACAATGAAGTCCATTGTTATGTGTGTCCATGGTTGTTTGGGAATGGACAATGGTTGGAGCAAGCCGGGAGACAAAGATTGAGGAGTCTTGTTGGCAGCACAAATTGTGCAGGCTTTAACATAATCCTGAGCATCAGACTTCATAGTAGGCCACCAAACATGTTGAGAAAGACGCGTAAAAGTCCTAGTCGAACCAGGATGTCCTGAAAATTTGCCATCATGAGCCCAGGCTAGCACAGGGATATGCAGGTTCAGGTGTACAAAGAGGATATCAGAGGCCATGGGGGCACCAGGAGGTTTACTAGACTGAGCACGTTGCAATCTTTGCAGAAGGGTGGTATTGAGTTGAGCAACCACACAGGAGGGGGGTATGATGTGTTCAATAGGAGCTTCAGAGGAATCACTTGAGTGAGGGAACTGACGGGAAAGGGTGTCCGCCTGTCAGGGTGCCAGGTATCAGACTGAGACGAGAAGTGCAAAAATAATCACACCTTTATTAATAACAAAAAATAATAAAAAGTCCACAAATCAAACAACAAGCCAGGAGTCAAACCCAGAGCTGGTAGTCAGACTAGCCGGAATCAGGAACAAGGAGAACAGCAGAGTCAGGAACAAGCCAGAAATCAGGAACCAGGAGGGACGTCAGAGAGCCAGATAATACACAGGAACTGGAACTCACAAACAGGTCTGAAACAACGCAAGGGCAAAGCATACTGAAAATTTAAAAAGAAAATTTATGCTTACTTGATAAATTTGTTTCTTTTTAGACACGATGAGTCCACGGATTTCATCCTTACTTGTGGGATTACGCCTCCTGGTCAGCCGGAGGAGGCAAAGAGCACCACAGCAGAGCTGCTATATATAGCTCCTCCCTTCCCTCCCACTCCAGTCATTCGACCGAAGTTAGGAAGAGAAAGGAAAAGCCAAGGTGCAGAGGTGTCTGAAGTTTATAAAAATTAATAACCTGTCTCAGAGAACAGGGCGGGCCGTGGACTCATCGTGTCTAAAAAGAAACAAATTGATCAGGTAAGCATAAATTTTCTTTTCTTTTTAAAGACACGATGAGTCCATGGATTTCATCCTTACTTGTGGGATACAATACCAAAGCTAGAGTACACGGATGAAAAGGGAGGGACAAGACAGGAAACCTAAACGAAAGGCAGCGCTGCTTGAAGAACCTTTCTCCCAAAAACAACCTCAGCTGAGGCAAAGGTATCAAAATGTAAAATTTTAGAAAAAAGCATTGAGAGGACCAAGTTGCAGCCTTGCAAACCAGTTCTATCCATGAGGAAGCAACAGTCCTAGTGGAATGAACTGTAACTCGTTCAGGAGGCTGCTGTCCAGCAGTCACATATGCAAAATAGATGAAACTCATCAACCAAAAGAAAGAGAGAAAGCCGTAGCTTTCTGACCCTTAAGTATTCCAGAGAAAACGACAAACAGAGAAGACGACAGACAAAAGTCTTTAGTCACTTGTAAATAAAATTTCAAAGCATGGACCACGTCCAAATTGTGCAAAGGACATTCCTTTTGAAAAGAACGATAAGGACACAAGGAAGGAACAACAATCTCCTAATTAATGTTCCTGTTGGAAACAACCGTAGGAAGAAACCCTAGTTTAGTACGCAAAACTACCTTATCCGAAGGAAAAATAAGGTAAGGAAAAAGTAATGCAATGCTAAAAGTTCAGACACTCTTTGAGCTGAAGAAAACATAATTTATGCTTACCTGATAAATTTATTTCTCTTGTAGTGTATCCAGTCCACGGATCATCCATTACTTGTGGGATATTCTCCTTCCCAACAGGAAGTTGCAAGAGGATCACCCACGGCAGAGCTGCTATATACCTCCTCCCCTCACTGCCATATCCAGTCATTCGACCGAAACAAGCCGAGAAAGGAGAAACCATAGGGTGCAGTGGTGACTGTAGTTTAATTAAAATTTAGACCTGCCTTAAAAGGACAGGGCGGGCCGTGGACTGGATACACTACAAGAGAAATAAATTTATCAGGTAAGCATAAATTATGTTTTCCCTTGTTAAGTGTATCCAGTCCACGGATCATCCATTACTTGTGGGATACCAATACCAAAGCTAAAGTACACGGATGATGGGAGGGACAAGGCAGGAACTTAAACGGAAGGAACCACTGCCTGTAGAACCTTTCTCCCAAAAACAGCCTCCGAAGAAGCAAAAAGTATCAAATTTGTAAAATTTGGAAAAAGTATGAAGAGAAGACCAAGTTGCAGCCTTGCAAATCTGTTCAACAGAGGCCTCATTTTTAAAGGCCCAGGTGGAAGCCACAGCTCTAGTAGAATGAGCTGTAATCCTTTCAGGAGGCTGCTGTCCAGCAGTCTCATAGGCTAAACGGATTATACTCCGAAGCCAAAAAGAAAGAGAGGTTGCCGAGGCCTTCTGACCTCTCCTCTGTCCAGAGTAAACAACAAACAGGTTAGATGTTTGGCGAAAATCTTCAAGGCACGGACTACGTCTAGATTATGCAAAAGACGTTCCTTTTTTGAAGAAGGATTAGGACATAATGATGGAACAACAATCTCTTGATTGACATTCTTGTTAGAAACCACCTTAGGTAAAAACCCAGGTTTTGTACGCAGAACAACTTTATCTGAATGAAAGATCAGATAAGGAGAATCACAATGTAAGGCAGATAACTCCGAGACTCTTCGAGCCGAGGAAATAGCCATCAGAAAAAGAACTTTCCATGAAAGAAGTTTGATGTCAATAGAATGAAGGGGTTCAAACGGAACCCCTTGAATAACTTTAAGAACCAAGTTTAAGCTCCATGGAGGAGCAACAGGTTTAAACACAGGCTTAATTCTAACTAAAGCCTGACAAAATGCCTGAACGTCTGGAACTTCTGCCAGACGCTTGTGTAAAAGAATAGACAGAGCAGAAATCTGTCCCTTTAAAGAACTAGCTGATAATCCTTTGTCCAAAACCTCTTGGAGGAAGGACAATATCCTAGGAATCCTAACCTTACTCCATGAGTAATTATTGGATTCACACCAATGAAGATATTTACGCCATATCTTGTGGTAAATTTTCCTGGTGACAGGCTTTCGTGCCTGTATTAAGGTATCAATTACTGACTCGGAGAAGCCACGCTTTGATAGGATCAAGCGTTCAATCTCCATGTAGTCAGTCTCAGAGAAAGTAGATTCGGATGATTGAAAGGACCTTGTATTAGAAGGTCTTGTCTCAGAGGCAGAGTCCATGGTGGAAAGGATGACATGTCCACTAGGTCTGCATACCAGGTCCTGCGTGGCCACGCAGGCGCTATCAATATCACCGATGCTCTTTCCTGTTTGATTTTGGCAATCAGACGAGGGAGCAGAGGAAACGGTGGAAACACATAAGCCAGGTTGAAGAACCAAGGCGCTGCTAGAGCATCTATCAGTGCCGCTTCTGGGTCCCTGGACCTGGATCCGTAACAAGGAAGCTTGGCGTTCTGGCGAGACGCCATGAGATCCAATTCTGGTTTGCCCCAATGGAGAACCAATTGAGCAAACACCTCCGGATGGAGTTCCCATTCCCCCGGATGAAAAGTCTGATGACTTCGAAAATCCGCCTCCCAGTTCTCTACACCTAGGATATGGATCGCTGACAGGTGGCAAGAGTGAGTCTCTGCCCAGCGAATTATCTTGGAGACTTCTGACATCGCTAGGGAACTCCTGGTTCCCCCTTGATGGTTGATGTAAGCCACAGTCGTGATAATGTCCGACTGAAATCTGATGAACCTCAGTGTTGCTAGCGGAGGCCAAGCCAGAAGAGCATTGAATATTGCTCTTAACTCCAGAATATTTATTGGGAGGAGTTTCTCCTCCTGAGTCCATGAACCCTGAGCCTTCAGGGAGTTCCAGACTGCACCCCAACCTAGAAGGCTGGCATCTGTTGTTACAATGGTCCAATCTGGTCTGCGAAAGGTCATACCCTTGGACAGATGGGCCCGAGATAACCACCAGAGAAGAGAATCTCTGGTTTCCTGATCCAGATTTAGTAGAGGGGACAAATCTGTGTAATCCCCATTCCACTGACTGAGCATGCATAATTGCAGCGGTCTGAGATGCAGGTGCGCAAATGGCACTATGTCCATCGCCGCTACCATTAAGCCGATTACTTCCATGCACTGAGCCACCGTGGGGCGCGGAATGGAGTGAAGAACACGGCAAGCATTTAGAAGTTTTGATAACCTGGACTCCGTCAGGTAAATTTTCATTTCTACAGAATCTATTAGAGTCCCTAGGAAGGAAACCCTCGTGAGAGGAGATAGAGAACTCTTTTCTTCGTTCACTTTCCACCCATGCGACCTCAGGAATGCTAGAACTATCTCTGTATGAGATTTGGCAATTTGAAAGCTTGACGCCTGTATCAGGATGTCGTCCAGGTAAGGAGCCACCGCTATGCCTCGCGGTCTTAGGACCGCCAGAAGTGAGCCCAGAACCTTTGTAAAAATTCTTGGGGCTGTAGCCAACCCGAATGGAAGAGCTACAAATTGGTAATGCCTGTCTAGAAAGGCAAACCTCAGGAACTGATGATGATTCTTGTGAATCGGAATGTGAAGGTAGGCATCCTTTAAGTCCACTGTGGTCATGTACTGACCCTCTTGGATCATGGGTAAAATGGTTCGAATAGTTTCCATCTTGAATGACGGAACTCTGAGGAATTTGTTTAGGATCTTTAAATCCAAAATTGGTCTGAAGGTTCCCTCTTTTTTGGGAACCACAAACAGATTTGAATAAAACCTATGTCCTTGTTCCGTCCGCGGAACTGGATGGATCACTCCCATTACAAGGAGATCTTGTACGCAGCTTAGGAATGCCTCTTCCTTTATCTGGTTTGCAGATAATCTTGAAAGGTGAAATCTCCCTTGTGGAGGAGAAGCTTTGAAGTCCAGAAGATATCCCTGAGATATGATCTCCAACGCCCAGGGATCCTGAACATCTCTTGCCCACGCCTGGGCGAAGAGAGAGAGTCTGCCCCCTACTAGATCCGTTGTCAAATAGGGGCCTGCTCCTTCATGCTGTCTTAGAGGCAGCAGCAGGCTTTCTGGCCTGCTTGCCTTTGTTCCAGGACTGGTTAGGTTTCCAGGCCTGCTTGGATTGAGCAAAAGTTCTCTCTTGTTTTGAAGCAGAGGAAGTTGATGCTGCACCTGCCTTGAAAACTGTTTGGCCTTTGATTTGGCCCTGTCCTGAGGAAGGGTATGACCCATACCTCCACTAATGTCAGCAATAATTTCTCTCAAACCAGGCCCGAATAAGGTCTGCCCCTTGAAAGGAATGTTGAGTAATTTAGACTTTGAAGTCACATCAGCTGACCAGGATTTGAGCCATAGCGCCCTACGCGCCTGGATGGCGAATCCGGAATTCTTAGCCGTTAGTTTAGTCAAATGAACAATGGCATCAGAAACAAATGAGTTAGCTAGCTTAAGAGTTCTAAGCTTGTCAACAATTTCAGTCAATGGAGCTGTATGGATGGCCTCTTCCAGGGCCTCAAACCAGAATGCCGCTGCAGCAGTGATAGGCGCAATGCATGCAAGGGGCTGTAAAATAAAACCTTGTTGAATAAACATTTTCTTAAGGTAACCCTCTCATTTTTTATCTATTGGATCTGAAAAAGCACAACTGTCCTCAACCGGGATAGTGGTACGCTTTGCTAAAGTAGAAACTGCTCCCTCCACCTTAGGGACAGTCTGCCATAAGTCCCGTGTAGTGGCATCTATTGGAAACATTTTTCTAAATATAGGAGGTGGGGAAAAGGGCACACCGGGCCTATCCCACTCCTTACTAATAATTTCTGTAAGCCTTTTAGGTATTGGAAAAACATCAGTACTCACCGGCACTGCATAGTATTTATCCAGCCTACACAATTTCTCTGGCACTGCAATTGTGTCACAGTCATTCAGAGCATCTAATACCTCCCCAAGCAATACACGGAGGTTCTCAAGCTTAAATTTAAAATTAGAAATCTCTGAATCAGGTCTCCCCGATTCAGAGGCGTCACCCACAGACTGAAGATCTCCGTCCTCAGGTTCTGCATATTGTGACGCAGTATCAGACATGGCTCTTACAGCATCTACGCGCTCTGTATCTCGTCTAACCCCAGAGCTATCGCGCTTGCCTCTCATTTCAGGCAATCTGGATAATACCTCTGACAGGGTATTAGTCATGATTGCAGCCATGTCCTGCAAAGTAATCGCTATGGGCGTCCCTGATGTACTTGGCGCCATATTAGCGTGCGTCCCTTGAGCGGGAGGCGAAGGGTCCGACACGTGGGGAGAGTTAGTCAGCATAACTTCCCCCTCGACAGACCCCCCTGGTGACAATTCTTTTATAGATAAAGACTGATCTTTACTGTTTAAGGTGAAATCAATACATTTAGTACACATTCTCCTATGGGGCTCCACCATGGCTTTTAAACATAATGAACAAGTATCCTCTGTTTTAGACATGTTTGTACAGACTAGCAATGAGACTAGCAAGCTTGGAAAACACTTTAAAGCAAGTTAACAAGCAATATAAAAAACGTTACTGTGCCTTTAAGAGAAACACATTTTGACAAAATTTGAAATAACAGTGAAAAAAGGCAGTTACACTAACAAAATTTTTACAGTGTATGTAACAAGTCAGCAGAGCATTGCACCCACTTGCAAATTGATGATTAACCCCTTAATAACAAAAACAGAATAATAAATGACAAAAAACAGAATTTATGTTTACCTGATAAATTACTTTCTCCAACGGTGTGTCCGGTCCACGGCGTCATCCTTACTTGTGGGATATTCTCTTCCCCAACAGGAAATGGCAAAGAGCCCAGCAAAGCTGGTCACATGATCCCTCCTAGGCTCCGCCTACCTCAGTCATTCGACCGACGTTAAGGAGGAATATTTGCATAGGAGAAACCATATGGTACCGTGGTGACTGTAGTTAAAGAAAATAAATTATCAGACCTGATTAAAAAAACCAGGGCGGGCCGTGGACCGGACACACCGTTGGAGAAAGTAATTTATCAGGTAAACATAAATTCTGTTTTCTCCAACATAGGTGTGTCCGGTCCATGGCGTCATCCTTACTTGTGGGAACCAATACCAAAGCTTTAGGACACGGATGAAGGGAGGGAGCAAATCAGGTCACCTAAATGGAAGGCACCACGGCTTGCAAAACCTTTCTCCCAAAAATAGCCTCAGAAGAAGCAAAAGTATCAAACTTGTAAAATTTGGTAAAAGTGTGCAGTGAAGACCAAGTCGCTGCCCTACATATCTGATCAACAGAAGCCTCGTTCTTGAAGGCCCATGTGGGAGCCACAGCCCTAGTGGAATGAGCCGTGATTCTTTCGGGAGGCTGCCGTCCGGCAGTCTCGTAAGCCAATCTGATGATGCTTTTAATCCAAAAAGAGAGAGAGGTAGAAGTTGCTTTTTGACCTCTCCTTTTACCGGAATAAACAACAAACAAGGAAGATGTTTGTCTAAAATCCTTTGTAGCATCTAAATAGAATTTTAGAGCGCGAACAACATCCAAATTGTGCAACAAACGTTCCTTCTTTGAAACTGGTTTCGGACACAGAGAAGGTACGATAATCTCCTGGTTAATGTTTTTGTTAGAAACAACTTTTGGAAGAAAACCAGGTTTAGTACGTAAAACCACCTTATCTGCATGGAACACCAGATAAGGAGGAGAACACTGCAGAGCAGATAATTCTGAAACTCTTCTAGCAGAAGAAATTGCAACTAAAAACAAAACTTTCCAAGATAATAACTTAATATCAACGGAATGTAAGGGTTCAAACGTAACCCCCTGAAGAACTGAAAGAACTAAGTTGAGACTCCAAGGAGGAGTCAAAGGTTTGTAAACAGGCTTAATTCTAACCAGAGCCTGAACAAAGGCTTGAACATCTGGCACAGCTGCCAGCTTTTTGTGAAGTAACACAGACAAGGCAGAAATCTGTCCCTTCAGGGAACTAGCAGATAATCCTTTTTCCAATCCTTCTTGAAGGAAGGATAGAATCTTAGGAATCTTAACCTTGTCCCAAGGGAATCCTTTAGATTCACACCAACAGATATATTTTTTCCAAATTTTGTGGTAAATCTTTCTAGTTACAGGCTTTCTGGCCTGAACAAGAGTATCGATAACAGAATCTGAGAACCCTCGCTTCGATAAGATCAAGCGTTCAATCTCCAAGCAGTCAGCTGGAGTGAAACCAGATTCGGATGTTCGAACGGACCCTGAACAAGAAGGTCTCGTCTCAAAGGTAGCTTCCAAGGTGGAGCCGATGACATATTCACCAGATCTGCATACCAAGTCCTGCGTGGCCACGCAGGAGCTATCAAGATCACCGACGCCCTCTCCTGATTGATCCTGGCTACCAGCCTGGGGATGAGAGGAAACGGCGGGAACACATAAGCTAGTTTGAAGGTCCAAGGTGCTACTAGTGCATCCACTAGAGCCGCCTTGGGATCCCTGGATCTGGACCCGTAGCAAGGAACTTTGAAGTTCTGACGAGAGGCCATCAGATCCATGTCTGGAATGCCCCACAGCTGAGTGACTTGGGCAAAGATTTCCGGATGGAGTTCCCACTCCCCCGGATGCAATGTCTGACGACTCAGAAAATCCGCTTCCCAATTTTCCACTCCTGGGATGTGGATAGCAGACAGGTGGCAGGAGTGAGACTCCGCCCATAGAATGATTTTGGTCACTTCTTCCATCGCTAGGGAACTCCTTGTTCCCCCCTGATGGTTGATGTACGCAACAGTTGTCATGTTGTCTGATTGAAACCGTATGAACTTGGCCCTCGCTAGCTGAGGCCAAGCCTTGAGAGCATTGAATATCGCTCTCAGTTCCAGAATATTTATCGGTAGAAGAGATTCTTCCCGAGACCAAAGACCCTGAGCTTTCAGGGATCCCCAGACCGCGCCCCAGCCCATCAGACTGGCGTCGGTCGTGACGATGACCCACTCCGGTCTGCGGAATGTCATCCCTTGTGACAGGTTGTCCAGGGACAGCCACCAACGGAGTGAGTCTCTGGTCCTCTGATTTACTTGTATCTTCGGAGACAAGTCTGTATAGTCCCCATTCCACTGACTGAGCATGCACAGTTGTAATGGTCTTAGATGAATGCGCGCAAAAGGAACTATGTCCATTGCCGCTACCATCAAACCGATCACTTCCATGCACTGCGCTATGGAAGGAAGAGGAACGGAATGAAGTATCCGACAAGAGTCTAGAAGTTTTGTTTTTCTGGCCTCTGTCAGAAAAATCCTCATTTCTAAGGAGTCTATTATTGTTCCCAAGAAGGGAACCCTTGTTGACGGAGATAGAGAACTCTTTTCCACGTTCACTTTCCATCCGTGAGATCTGAGAAAGGCCAGGACAATGTCCGTGTGAGCCTTTGCTTGAGGAAGGGACGACGCTTGAATCAGAATGTCGTCCAAGTAAGGTACTACAGCAATGCCCCTTGGTCTTAGCACAGCTAGAAGGGACCCTAGTACCTTTGTGAAAATCCTTGGAGCAGTGGCTAATCCGAAAGGAAGCGCCACGAACTGGTAATGCTTGTCCAGGAATGCGAACCTTAGGAACCGATGATGTTCCTCGTGGATAGGAATATGTAGATACGCATCCTTTAAATCCACTGTGGTCATGAATTGACCTTCCTGGATGGAAGGAAGAATAGTTCGAATGGTTTCCATCTTGAACGATGGAACCTTGAGAAACTTGTTTAAGATCTTGAGATCTAAGATTGGTCTGAACGTTCCCTCTTTTTTGGGAACTATGAACAGATTGGAGTAGAACCCCATCCCTTGTTCTCTTAATGGAACAGGATGAATCACTCCCATTTTTAACAGGTCTTCTACACAATGTAAGAATGCCTGTCTTTTTATGTGGTCTGAAGACAACTGAGACCTGTGGAACCTCCCCCTTGGGGGAAGCCCCTTGAATTCCAGAAGATAACCTTGGGAGACTATTTCTAGCGCCCAAGGATCCAGAACATCTCTTGCCCAAGCCTGAGCGAAGAGAGAGAGTCTGCCCCCCACCAGATCCGGTCCCGGATCGGGGGCCAACATTTCATGCTGTCTTGGTAGCAGTGGCAGGTTTCTTGGCCTGCTTTCCCTTGTTCCAGCCTTGCATTGGTCTCCAAGCTGGCTTGGCTTGAGAAGTATTACCCTCTTGCTTAGAGGACGTAGCACTTTGGGCTGGTCCATTTCTACGAAAGGGACGAAAATTAGGTTTATTTTTTGCCTTGAAAGGCCGATCCTGAGGAAGGGCGTGGCCCTTACCCCCAGTGATATCAGAGATAATCTCTTTCAAGTCAGGGCCAAACAGCGTTTTCCCCTTGAAAGGAATGTTAAGTAGCTTGTTCTTGGAAGACGCATCAGCTGACCAAGATTTCAACCAAAGCGCTCTGCGCGCCACAATAGCAAACCCAGAATTCTTAGCCGCTAACCTAGCCAATTGCAAAGTGGCGTCTAGGGTGAAAGAATTAGCCAATTTGAGAGCATTGATTCTGTCCATAATCTCCTCATAAGGAGGAGAATCACTATCGACCGCCTTTATCAGCTCATCGAACCAGAAACATGCGGCTGTAGCTACAGGGACAATGCATGAAATTGGTTGTAGAAGGTAACCCTGCTGAACAAACATCTTTTTAAGTAAACCTTCTAATTTTTTATCCATAGGATCTTTGAAAGCACAACTATCCTCTATGGGTATAGTGGTGCGTTTGTTTAAAGTGGAAACCGCTCCCTCGACCTTGGGGACTGTCTGCCATAAGTCCTTTCTGGGGTCGACCATAGGAAACAATTTTTTAAATATGGGGGGAGGGACGAAAGGAATACCGGGCCTTTCCCATTCTTTATTAACAATGTCCGCCACCCGCTTGGGTATAGGAAAAGCTTCTGGGAGCCCCGGGACCTCTAGGAACTTGTCCATTTTACATAGTTTCTCTGGGATGACCAACTTGTCACAATCATCCAGAGTGGATAATACCTCCTTAAGCAGAATGCGGAGATGTTCCAACTTAAATTTAAACGTAATCACATCAGGTTCAGCTTGTTGAGAAATGTTCCCTGAATCAGTAATTTCTCCCTCAGACAAAACCTCCCTGGCCCCATCAGACTGGGTTAGGGGCCCTTCAGAACCATTATTATCAGCGTCGTCATGCTCTTCAGTATCTAAAACAGAGCAGTCGCGCTTACGCTGATAAGTGTTCATTTTGGCTAAAATGTTTTTGACAGAATTATCCATTACAGCCGTTAATTGTTGCATAGTAAGGAGTATTGGCGCGCTAGATGTACTAGGGGCCTCCTGAGTGGGCAAGACTCGTGTAGACGAAGGAGGGAATGATGCAGTACCATGCTTACTCCCCTCACTTGAGGAATCATCTTGGGCATCATTGTCATTGTCACATAAATCACATTTATTTAAATGAATGGGAATTCTGGCTTCCCCACATTCAGAACACAGTCTATCTGGTAGTTCAGACATGTTAAACAGGCATAAACTTGATAACAAAGTACAAAAAACGTTTTAAAATAAAACCGTTACTGTCACTTTAAATTTTAAACTGAACACACTTTATTACTGCAATTGCGAAAAAACATGAAGGAATTGTTCAAAATTCACCAAATTTTCACCACAGTGTCTTAAAGCCTTAAAAGTATTGCACACCAAATTTGGAAGCTTTAACCCTTAAAATAACGGAACCGGAGCCGTTTTTAACTTTAACCCCTTTACAGTCCCTGGTATCTGCTTTGCTGAGACCCAACCAAGCCCAAAGGGGAATACGATACCAAATGACGCCTTCAGAAAGTCTTTTCTAAGTATCAGAGCTCCTCTCACATGCGACTGCATGTCATGCCTCTCAAAAACAAGTGCGCAACACCGGCGCGAAAATGAGGCTCTGCCTATGATTTGGGAAAGCCCCTAAAGAATAAGGTGTCTAAAACAGTGCCTGCCGATATTATTATATCAAAATACCCAGAATAAATGATTCCTCAAGGCTAAATATGTGTTAATAATGAATCGATTTAGCCCAGAAAAAGTCTACAGTCTTAATAAGCCCTTGTGAAGCCCTTATTTACGATCTTAATAAACATGGCTTACCGGATCCCATAGGGAAAATGACAGCTTCCAGCATTACATCGTCTTGTTAGAATGTGTCATACCTCAAGCAGCAAGAGACTGCTCACTGTTCCCCCAACTGAAGTTAATTGCTCTCAACAGTCCTGTGTGGAACAGCCATGGATTTTAGTGACGGTTGCTAAAATCATTTTCCTCATACAAACAGAAATCTTCATCTCTTTTCTGTTTCTGAGTAAATAGTACATACCAGCACTATTTCAAAATAACAAACTCTTGATTGAATAATAAAAACTACAGTTAAACACTAAAAAACTCTAAGCCATCTCCGTGGAGATGTTGCCTGTACAACGGCAAAGAGAATGACTGGGGTAGGCGGAGCCTAGGAGGGATCATGTGACCAGCTTTGCTGGGCTCTTTGCCATTTCCTGTTGGGGAAGAGAATATCCCACAAGTAAGGATGACGCCGTGGACCGGACACACCTATGTTGGAGAAACGTTTTTTAAACACAGTCACAACAACTGCCACAGTGTACTGTGATTGTTACCCTCCTCAAACACGACTTTGAAGCCTTTTGAGCCCTTCAGAGATGTCCTGTATCATGCAGAGGGAAGCTGAATGTCTCTGTCAGTATTTTTAGCTGCACAGAAAAGCACTAAAATAGGCCCTTCCCACTCATATTGCAACAGTGGAAAGCTTCAGGAAACTGTCTCTAGGCAGAAATCAAACCAGCCATGTTGAAAAAAACTAGGCCCCAATAAGTTTTGTCACCAAACATATATAAAAACAATTAACATGCCAGCAAATGTTTTATATTACACTTTTATAAGAGTATGTATCTCTGTTAATAAGCCTGATACCAGTCGCTATCACTGCATTTAAGGCTTAACTTACATTAATCCGGTATCAGCAGCATTTTACTAGCAAATTCCATCCCTAGAAAAAACAGAATTTATGCTTAACTGATAAATTACTTTCTCCAACGGTGTGTCCGGTCCACAGCGTCATCCATAACTTGTGGGAATATTCTCCTCCCCAACAGGAAATGGCAAAGAGCACAGCAAAAGCTGTCCATATAGTCCCTCCCAGGCTCCGCCCCCCCAGTCATTCGACCGACGGACAGGAGAAAAAAAGGAGAAACTATAAGGTGCCGTGGTGACTGTAGTTAAAGAAAGAACATTATCAAACCTGATTAAAAAAAAAAACCAGGGCGGGCCGTGGACCGGACACACCGTTTGAGAAAGTAATTTATCAGGTAAGCATAAATTCTGTTTTCTCCAACATTGGTGTGTCCGGTCCACGGCGTCATCCATAACTTGTGGGAACCAATACCAAAGCTTTAGGACACGGATGAAGGGAGGGAGCCAATCAGGTTACCTAGACAGAAGGCACCACGGCTTGCAAAACCTTTCTCCCAAAAATAGCCTCCGAAGAAGCAAAAACAGAATTTATGTTTACCTGATAAATTTCTTTCTCCAACGGTGTGTCCGGTCCACGGCGTCATCCTTACTTGTGGGATATTCTCTTCCCCAACAGGAAATGGCAAAGAGCCCAGCAAAGCTGGTCACATGATCCCTCCTAGGCTCCGCCTACCCCAGTCATTCGACCGACGTTAAGGAGGAATAATAGCATAGGAGAAACCATATGGTACCGTGGTGACTGTAGTTAAAGAAAATAAATTATCAGACCTGATTAAAAAACCAGGGCGGGCCGTGGACCGGACACACCGTTGGATTAAGAAATTTATCAGGTAAACATAAATTCTGTTTTCTCCAACATAGGTGTGTCCGGTCCACGGCGTCATCCTTACTTGTGGGAACCAATACCAAAGCTTTAGGACACGGATGAAGGGAGGGAGCAAATCAGGTCACCTAAATGGAAGGCACCACGGCTTGCAAAACCTTTCTCCCAAAAATAGCCTCAGAAGAAGCAAAAGTATCAAACTTGTAAAATTTTGTAAAAGTGTGCAGTGAAGACCAAGTCGCTGCCCTACATATCTGATCAACAGAAGCCTCGTTCTTGAAGGCCCATGTGGAAGCCACAGCCCTAGTGGAATGAGCCGTGATTCTTTCGGGAGGCTGCCGTCCGGCAGTCTCGTAAGCCAATCTGATGATGCTTTTAATCCAAAAAGAGAGAGAGGTAGAAGTTGCTTTTTGACCTCTCCTTTTACCTGAATAAACAACAAACAGGGAAGATGTTTGTCTAAAATCCTTTGTAGCATCTAAATAGAATTTTAGAGCGCGAACAACATCCAAATTGTGCAACAAGCGTTCCTTCTTTGAAACTGGTTTCGGACACAGAGAAGGTACGATAATCTCCTGGTTAATGTTTTTGTTAGAAACAACTTTTGGAAGAAAACCAGGTTTAGTACGTAAAACCACCTTATCTGCATGGAACACCAGATAAGGAGGAGAACACTGCAGAGCAGATAATTCTGAAACTCTTCTAGCAGAAGAAATTGCAACTAAAAACAAAACTTTCCAAGATAATAACTTAATATCAACGGAATGTAAGGGTTCAAACGGAACCCCCTGAAGAACTGAAAGAACTAAATTGAGACTCCAAGGAGGAGTCAAAGGTTTGTAAACAGGCTTGATTCTAACCAGAGCCTGAACAAAGGCTTGAACATCTGGCACAGCTGCCAGTTTTTTGTGAAGTAACACCGACAAGGCAGAAATCTGTCCCTTCAGGGAACTTGCCGATAATCCTTTTTCCAATCCTTCTTGAAGGAAGGATAGAATCCTAGGAATCTTAACCTTGTCCCAAGGGAATCCTTTAGATTCACACCAACAGATATATTTTTTCCAAATTTTATGGTAAATCTTTCTAGTTACAGGCTTTCTGGCCTGAACAAGAGTATCGATAACAGAATCTGAGAAACCTCGCTTCGATAAAATCAAGCGTTCAATCTCCAAGCAGTCAGCTGGAGTGAAACCAGATTCGGATGTTCGAACGGACCCTGAACAAGAAGGTCTCGTCTCAAAGGTAGCTTCCAAGGTGGAGCCGATGACATATTCACCAGATCTGCATACCAAGTCCTGCGTGGCCACGCAGGAGCTATCAAGATCACCGACGCCCTCTCCTGATTGATCCTGGCTACCAGCCTGGGGATGAGAGGAAACGGCGGGAACACATAAGCTAGTTTGAAGGTCCAAGGTGCTACTAGTGCATCCACTAGAGCCGCCTTGGGATCCCTGGATCTGGACCCGTAGCAAGGAACTTTGAAATTCTGACGAGAGGCCATCAGATCCATGTCTGGAATGCCCCAAAGTTGAGTGACTTGGGCAAAGATTTCCGGATGGAGTTCCCACTCCCCCGGATGCAATGTCTGACGACTCAGAAAATCCGCTTCCCAATTTTCCACTCCCGGGATGTGGATAGCAGACAGGTGGCAGGAGTGAGACTCCGCCCATAGAATGATCTTGGTCACTTCTTCCATCGCTAGGGAACTCCTTGTTCCCCCCTGATGGTTGATATACGCAACAGTCGTCATGTTGTCTGATTGAAACCGTATGAACTTGGTCCTCGCTAGCTGAGGCCAAGCCTTGAGAGCATTGAATATCGCTCTCAGTTCCAGAATATTTATCGGTAGAAGAGATTCTTCCCGAGACCAAAGACCCTGAGCTTTCAGGGATCCCCAGACCGCGCCCCAGCCCATCAGACTGGCGTCGGTCGTGACAATGACCCACTCTGGTCTGTGGAATGTCATCCCTCGTGACAGGTTGTCCAGGGACAGCCACCAACGGAGTGAGTCTCTGGTCCTCTGATTTACTTGTATCTTTGGAGACAAGTCTGTATAGTCCCCATTCCACTGACTGAGCATGCACAGTTGTAACGGTCTTAGATGAATGCGCGCAAAAGGAACTATGTCCATTGCCGCTACCATCAACCCGATCACTTCCATGCACTGAGCTACGGAAGGAAGAGGAACGGAATGAAGTATTCGACAAGAGTCCAGGAGCTTTGTCTTTCTGGCCTCTGTTAGAAAAATCCTCATTTCTGAGGAGTCTATAATTGTTCCCAAGAAGGGAACCCTTGTTGACGGGGATAGAGAACTCTTTTCCACGTTCACTTTCCAGCCGTGCGATCTGAGAAAGGCCAGGACGATGTCCGTGTGAGCCTTTGCTCGAGGGAGGGACGACGCTTGAATTAGAATGTCGTCCAGGTAAGGTACTACTGCAATGCCCCTTGGTCTTAGCACAGCTAGAAGGGACCCTAGTACCTTTGGGAAAATCCTTGGAGCAGTGGCTAATCCGAAAGGAAGCGCCACGAACTGGTAATGTTTGTCCAGGAATGCAAACCTTAGGAACCGATGATGTTCCTTGTGGATAGGAATATGTAGATACGCATCCTTTAAATCCACCGTGGTCATGAATTGACCTTCCTGGATGGAAGGAAGGATAGTTCGAATGGTTTCCATCTTGAAAGATGGGACCTTGAGAAATTTGTTTAAGATCTTGAGATCTAGGATTGGTCTGAATGTTCCCTCTTTTTTGGGAACTATGAACAGATTGGAGTAGAACCCCATCCCTTGTTCTCTCAATGGAACAGGATGAATCACTCCTATTTTTAACAGGTCTTCTACGCAAAGTAAGAACGCCTGTCTTTTTATGTGGTCTGAAGACAACTGAGACCTGTGGAACCTTCCCCTTGGGGGAAGTCCCTTGAATTCCAGAAGATAACCCTGGGAGACTATTTCTAGCGCCCAAGGATCCAGAACATCTCTTGCCCAAGCCTGAGCGAAGAGAGAGAGTCTGCCCCCCCACCAGATCCGGTCCCGGATCGGGGGCCGATATTTCATGCTGTCTTGGTAGCAGTGGCAGGTTTCTTTGCCTGCTTTCCCTTGTTCCAGCCTTGCATTGGTCTCCAAGCTGGCTTGGCCTGAGAAGTATTACCTTCTTGCTTAGAGGACGTAGCACCTTGGGCTGGTCCGTTTTTACGAAAGGGACGAAAATTAGGTCTATTTTTTGCCTTGAAAGGCCGATCCTGAGGAAGGGCATGGCCCTTACCCCCAGTGATATCAGAGATAATCTCTTTCAAGTCAGGACCAAACAGCGTTTTCCCCTTGAAAGGAATGTTTAGTAGCTTGTTCTTGGAAGACGCATCAGCCGACCAAGATTTCAACCAAAGCGCTCTGCGCGCCACAATAGCAAACCCAGAATTCTTAGCCGCTAACTTAGCCAATTGCAAAGAGGCGTCAAGAGTGAAAGAATTAGCCAATTTGAGAGCATTGACTCTGTCCATAATCTCCTCATAAGGAGGCGAGTCACTATCGAGCACCTTAATCAGTTCATCAAACCAGAAATATGCGGCTGTAGTGACAGGGACAATGCATGAAATGGGTTGTAGAAGGTAACCCTGCTGAACAAACATCTTTTTAAGCAAACCTTCTAATTTTTTATCCATAGGATCTTTGAAAGCACAACTATCCTCTATGGGAATAGTGGTGCGTTTGTTTAAAGTAGAAACCGCTCCCTCGACCTTGGGGACTGACTGCCATAAGTCCTTTCTGGGGTCGACCATTGGAAACAATTTTTTAAATATGGGGGGAGGGACGAAAGGAATACCGGGCCTTTCCCATTCTTTATTAACAATGTCCGCCACCCGCTTGGGTATAGGAAAAGCTTCTGGGAGCCCCGGCACCTCTAGGAACTTGTCCATTTTACATAGTTTCTCTGGGATGACCAAATTTTCACAATCATCCAGAGTGGATAATACCTCCTTAAGCAAAATGCGGAGATGTTCCAATTTAAATTTAAAAGTAATCACATCAGATTCAGCCTGCTGAGAAATATTCCCTAAATCAGTAATTTCTCCCTCAGACAAAACCTCCCTGGCCCCCTCAGATTGGGTTAGGGGCCCTTCAGAGATATTAATATCAGCGTCGTCATGCTCTTCAGTAACTAAAACAGAGCATCCACGCTTACGCTGAACAGGGTTCATTTTGGCTAAAATGTTTTTGACAGAATTATCCATTACAGCCGTTAATTGTTGCATAGTAAGGAGTATTGGCGCGCTAGATGTACTAGGGGCCTCCTGAGTGGGCAAGACTCGTGTAGACGAAGGAGGGAATGATGCAGTACCATGCTTACTCCCCTCACTTGAGGAATCATCTTGGGCATCATTGTCATTATCACATAAATCACATTTATTTAAATGAATAGGAATTCTGGCTTCCCCACATTCAGAACACAGTCTATCTGGTAGTTCAGACATGTTAAACAGGCATAAACTTGATAAGAAAGTACAAAAAACGTTTTGAAATAAAACCGTTACTGTCACTTTAAATTTTAAACTGAACACACTTTATTACTGCAATTGCGAAAAAACATGAAGGAATTGTTCAAAATTCACCAAACTTTCACCACAGTGTCTTAAAGCCTTGAAAATATTGCACACCAAATTTGGAAGCTTTAACCCTTAAAATAACGGAACCGGAGCCGTTTTAAGCTTTAACCCCTTTACAGTCCCTGGTATCTGCTTTGCTGAGACCCAACCAAACCCAAGGGGAATACGATACCAAATGATGCCTTCAGAAGTCTTTTATAAGTATCAGAGCTCCTCTCACATGCGACTGCATGCCATGCCTCTCAAAAACAAGTGCGCAACACCGGCGCGAAAATGAGACCCTGCCTATGCTTTGGGAAAGCCCCTAAAGAATAAGGTGTCTAAAACAGTGCCTGCCGATATTATTATATCAAAATACCCAGAATAAATGATTCCTCAAGGCTAAATAAGTGTTAATATCAATCGATTTAGCCCAAAAAATGTCTACAGTCTAAATAAGCCCTTGTGAAGCCCTTATTTACAATCGTAATAAACATGGCTTACCGGATCCCATAGGGAAAATGACAGCTTCCAGCATTACATCGTCTTGTTAGAATGTGTCATACCTCAAGCAGCAAAGACTGCAAACTGTTCCCCCAACTGAAGTTAATGCTCTCAACAGTCCTGTGTGGAACAGCCATGGATTTTAGTTACGGTTGCTAAAATCATTTTCCTCATACAAACAGAATTCTTCATCTCTTTTCTGTTTCTGAGTAAATAGTACGTACCAGCACTATTTGAAAATAACAAACTCTTGATTGAATAATGAAAAACTACAGTTAAACACTAAAAAACTCTAAGCCATCTCCGTGGAGATGTTGCCTGTACAACGGCAAAGAGAATGACTGGGGTAGGCGGAGCCTAGGAGGGATCATGTGACCAGCTTTGCTGGGCTCTTTGCCATTTCCTGTTGGGGAAGAGAATATCCCACAAGTAAGGATGACGCCGTGGACCGGACACACCTATGTTGGAGAAAGTATCAAATTTGTAGAATTTGGCAAAAGTGTGCAGAGAAGACCAAGTCGCTGCCTTACATATCTGATCAACAGAAGCCTCGTTCTTGAAGGCCCATGAGGAAGCCACAGCCCTAGTAGAGTGAGATGTGATTCGTTCAGGAGGCTGCCGTCCGGCAGTCTCGTAAGCCAATCGGATGATGCTTTTCAGCCAAAAGGAAAGAGGTAGCAGTAGCTTTTTGACCTCTCCTCTTGCCAGAATAAACGACAAACAGAGAAGACGTTTGTCTGAAATCCTTTGTTGCTTCTAAATAGAACTTTAAAGCACGGACTACGTCTAAATTGTGTAACAAACGTTCCTTCTTTGAAGCTGGATTCGGGCACAAAGAAGGTACAACTATTTCCTGGCTAATATTCTTGTTGGAAACAACTTTTGGAAGGAAACCAGGTTTAGTACGCAAAACAACCTTATCTGAATGAAACACCAGATAGGGCGAACTACACTGCAGAGCAGATAATTCAGAAACTCTTCTCGCAGAAGAAATAGCAACCAAAAACAGAACTTTCCAAGATAACAGCTTGATATCTATGGAGTGTAAGGGTTCAAACGGAACCCCTTGAAGAACTGAAAGAACTAAATTTAGACTCCAGGGAGGAGTCAAAGGTCTGTAAACAGGCTTGATCCTGACCAAAGCCTGAACAAAAGCTTGAACATCTGGCACAGCTGCCAGTCGTTTGTGTAACAAGACAGATAAAGCAGAAATCTGTCCTTTTAGGGAACTCGCTGACAATCCCTTATCCAAACCTTCTTGGAGAAAGGAAAGGATCCTGGGAATTTTAATCTTACTCCACGAGAATCCCTTGGATTCACACCAACAGATATATCTATTCCATATTTTATGGTAAATCTTTCTAGTCAGTCACAGGTTTTCTGGCTTGTACCAGAGTATCTATCACAGAATCCGAAAACCCACGCTTAGATAACATCAAGCGTTCAATTTCCAAGCCGTCAGCTGGAGAGAAACTAGATTTGGATGTTCGAATGGACCTTGTACTAGAAGATCCTGTCTCAAAGGTAGCTTCCATGGTGGAGCCGATGACATATTCACCAGGTCTGCATACCAAGTCCTGCGTGGCCACGCAGGAGCTATCAAAATCACCAAGGCCTTCTCCTGTTTGATCCTGGCTACCAGCCTGGGAATGAGAGGGAACGGTGGAAATGCATAAGCTGGGTTGAAGGTCCAAGACGCCACTAATGCATCCACTAGAGTCGCCTTGGGATCCCTGGATCTGGACCCGTAGCAAGGAACCTTGAAGTTCTGACGAGACGCCATCAGATCCATGTCTGGAATGCCCCATAATTGGGTCAACTGGGCAAATACCTCCGGGTGGAGTTCCCACTCCCCCGGATGGAAGGTCTGACGACTCAGATAATCCGCCTCCCAGTTTTCCACTCCTGGGATGTGGATCGCAGATAGGTGGCAGGAGCGATCCTCCGCCCATTTTATGATTTTGGTCACTTCTCTCATCGCCAGGGAACTCCTTGTTCCCCCCTGATGATTGATGTAAGCAACAGTTGTCATGTTGTCTGATTGGAATCTTATGAATCTGGCCTTTGCTAGTTGAGGCCAAGCCCTGAGAGTATTGAATATCGCTCTCAGTTCCAGAATGTTTATCGGGAGAAGAGACTCTTCCCGAGACCATAGACCCTGAGCTTTCAGGGAGTCCCAGACCGCGCCCCAGCCCAATAGACTGGCGTCGGTCGTGACGATGACCCACTCTGGTCTGCGGAAGCTCATTCCCTGGGACAGGTGATCCTGGGTCAGCCACCAACGGAGTGAGTCTCTGGTCTTCTGATCTACTTGAATCACTGGAGACAAGTCTGTATAGTCCCCATTCCACTGTTTGAGCATGCACAGTTGTAATTGTCTTAGATGAATTCGCGCAAAAGGAACTATGTCCATTGCTGCAACCATCAACCCTACTACTTCCATGCACTGAGCTATGGAAGGTCGTAGCACAGAGTGAAGAACTTGACAAGCGTTTAGAAGCTTTGACTTTCTGACATCTGTCAGGAAAATCTTAATTTCTAAAGAATCTATTATTGTCCCCAAGAAAGCAACTCTTGTCGACGGAGACAGGGAACTTTTTTCTATGTTCACCTTCCACCCGTGAGATCTGAGAAAGGCCAGAACGATGTCTGTGTGAGCCTTTGCCTTTGAAAGAGACAACGCTTGTATCAGAATGTCATCCAAGTAAGGTGCCACTGCAATGCCCCTTGGTCTTAGAACCGCTAGAAGGGACCCGAGTACCTTTGTGAAAATCCTTGGAGCAGTGGCTAGCCCGAATGGGAGAGCCACAAACTGGTAATGTTTGTCCAGAAAGGCGAACCTTAGGAACTGATGATGATCTTTGTGGATAGGAATATGTAGATACGGATCCTTTAGATCCACGGTAGTCATAAATTGACCCTCCTGGATTGTGGGTAAAATCGTTCGAATAGTCTCCATTTTGAACGATGGCACTCTGAGAAATTTGTTTAGAATCTTTAAATCCAGAATTGGTCTGAAGGTTCCCTCTTTTTTGGGAACTACAAACAGATTTGAGTAAAACCCCAGACCTTGTTCCACAGTTGGAACTGGGTGTATCACTCCCATTTTTAACAGGTCTTCTACACAATGTAAGAATGCCTGTCTCTTTATTTGGTTTGAAGATAAGTGAGACATGTGGAACCTTCCCCTTGGGGGTAGTTCCTTGAATTCCAGAAGATAACCCTGAGAGACTATTTCTAGTGCCCAGGGATACTGAACATCTCTTGCCCAAGCCTGAGCAAAGAGAGAGAGTCTGCCCCCTACTAGATCCGGTCCCGGATCGGGGGCTACTCCTTCATGCTGTTTTGGTAGCAGCAGCAGGCTTCTTGGCCTGTTTACCCTTGTTCCAGCCTTGCATCGGTTTCCAAGCTGGTTTGGTCTGCGAAGCATTACCCTCTTGTCTAGAGGCTGCAGAGTTGGAGGCCGGTCCGTTCCTGAAATTGCGAAAGGAACAAAAATTGGACTTATTCTTAGCCTTGAAAGGCCTATCTTGTGGGAGGGCATGGCCCTTACCCCCAGTGATGTCTAGATAATCTCTTTCAATTCTGGCCCAAAGAGGGTTTTACCTTTGAAAGGGATATTAAGCAATTTTGTCTTGGAAGATACATCCGCTGACCAAGACTTTAGCCAGAGCGCTCTGCGCGCCACAATTGCAAAACCTGAATTTTGCGCCGCTAATCTAGCTAACTGCAAAGCGGCATCTAAAATAAAGGAATTAGCCAACTTAAGTGCGTGAATTCTGTCCATAACCTCCTCATACGGAGTCTCTCTACTGAGCGACTTTTCTAGTTCTTTGAACCAGAACCATGCTGCTGTAGTGACAGGAATAATACACGAAATAGGTTGCAGGAGGTAACCTTGCTGTACAAAAATCTTTTTAAGCAAACCCTCCAATTTTTTATCCATAGGATCTTTGAAAGCACAATTGTCCTCGATAGGAATGGTCGTGCGTTTGGCTAGTGTAGAAACTGCCCCCTCGACCTTAGGGACTGTTTGCCATAAGTCCTTTCTGGGGTCGACCATAGGGAATAATTTTTTAAATATAGGAGGAGGGACAAAGGGTATGCCTGGCTTCTCCCACTCCTTATTCACTATGTCCGCCACCCGTTTGGGTATCGGAAAAGCATCAGGGTGCACCGGGACCTCTAGGAACTTGTCCATCTTGCACAATTTTTCTGGGATGACCAGGTTGTCGCAATCATCCAGAGTAGATAGCACCTCCTTAAGCAGTGCGCGGAGATGCTCTAATTTAAATTTAAATGTCACAACATCAGGTTCTGCCTGCTGAGAAATTCTTCCTGAATCAGAAATCTCCCCATCTGACAAAACCTCCCTCATAGCCACTTCAGATTGGTGTGAGGGTATGACAGAGCAATTGTCATCAGCGCCCTCCTGCTCTACAGTGTTTAAAACAGAGCAATCGCGCTTTCTTTGAAATGCAGGCATTTTGGATAAAATATTTGCTATGGAGTTATCCATTACTGCCGTCAATTGTTGCATAGTAACAAGCATTGGCGCGCTAGAAGTACTAGGGGTCTCCTGCGTGGGCAAAACTGGTGTAGACACAGAAGGAGATGATGTAGAACTATGTCTACTCCCTTCATCTGATGAATCATCTTGGGCAACTTTACTATCTGTGGCAGTACTGTCCTTACTTTGTTTGGACGCTATGGCACAATTATCACACATATTTGAAGCGGGAGACACATTAGCTTCCATACATACAGAACATAGTCTATCTGAAGGCACAGACATGTTAAACAGGCTTAAACTTCTTAATAAAGTACAAAAACCGTTTTAAAACAAAACCGTTACTGTCTCTTTAAATTTTAAACAGGGCACACTTTATTACTGAATATGTGAAAAACTATGAAGGAATTGTTCAATTTTAACCAAATTTTCACCACAGTGTCTTAAAGCATTCAAAGCATTGCACCCCAAATTTCAGGCTGTTAACCCTTAAAATGTGTAAACCGGAGCCTTTTACAGTTTTAACCCCCTTACAGTCCCAGCCCCAGCCTTTGCTGCGACTTCACCAAACCCAGGGGAGTATACGATACCAAATGAAGCCTTCTAGGAACCTTTTCAACTACTTCCAGACCCACACACATGCAGCTGCATGTACTGCTCTAAAAAGTAACTGCGCAGTAATGGCGCGAAAATGAGGCTCTGCCTACTACAGAGAAAGGCCCTTCCTGACTGGGAAGGTGTCTAAACCAGTGCCTGACGTAAAAAAAAACGTCCCCCAAGGTTATAAAGTATGAATTTCAACATCAAACTGTATAAAATGCCTAAATAAAGCAATCGATCTAGCCCATAAAAGTGTCAACCAGTTTAATAGCCCATAATAAGCCCTTTATTCTGTTTGAGACTAAGAAAATGGCTTACCGATCCCCATGAGGGGAAAAATGACAGCCTTCAAACATTACACAGTCTTGTTAGAAATATGGCTAGTCATACCTTAAGCAGAGAAGTCTGCCAACTGCTCCCCCCAACTGAGGTTATCTCATCTCAACAGTCCTATGTGGGAACAGCAATCGATTTTAGTTACTGCTGCTAAAATCATACTCCTCTCACAAACAGAATTCTTCATCTTTTTCTGTTTCAGAGTAAATAGTACATACCAGCACTATTTTAAAATAACAAACTCTTGATAGTAGAATAAAAAACTACAACTAAACACCACATCCTCTTCACCATCTCCGTGGAGATGCTACTTGTTCAGAGCGGCAAAGAGAATGACTGGGGGGCGGAGCCTGGGAGGGACTATATGGACAGCTTTTGCTGTGCTCTTTGCCATTTCCTGTTGGGGAGGAGAATATTCCCACAAGTTATGGATGATGCCGTGGACCGGACACACCAATGTTGGAGAAATATTAACTGCACATACCTTATTGCAGGAAAACCTGCACGCCATTCCCCCTCCTAAGTTACCTCACTCCTCAGAATATGTGAGAACGGCAGTGGATCTTAGTTACTTCTGCTAAGATCATAGAAATCACAGGCAGATTCTTCTTCTAATGCTGCCTGAGATGAAACAGTACACTCCGGTACCATTTAAAAATAACAAACTTTTGATTGAAGTTAAAAAACTAACTATAATACACCACTCTCCTCTTACTACATCCATCTTTGTTGAGAGTTGCAAGAGAATGACTGGATATGGCAGTGAGGGGAGGAGCTATATAGCAGCTCTGCTGTGGGTGATCCTCTTGCAACTTCCTGTTGGGAAGGAGAATATCCCACAAGTAATGGATGATCCGTGGACTGGATACACTTAACAAGAGAAAATTCAACTACACAGCAATCTCAGCCCCAGTGCCTGCTATGCTGTCTAAGAGTCTCCTTCAGTAAGGAGAAATAAAATGTCCCAAGAGAATAAAGAGCTTACAAACGAAAACTGCCCTTTCTTTCCTTCTTTAAGAAAATATAGTGCCCACTTTTTCTGAGTGATCCAGAAATAATTAAAGTAAGCACTTAAATGACCAATGGCCGACAGCAAGGCATCTCACGCGGCTTGAGAGGTCCTCTCCCCCACATAGGCCTGTGGAACAAAAGAGACCGAGTATTTCCGCTCAGGTCTAGGGCAGCATACAATCTATGAGAGGCGCAGTGAGAATTATGTCCCACCAGTCCCCATTGCTCTAAAGTCACCACTGCTCTACTGAAGAGACTGATATGGACTACGGCTACACCCTAGAACAAAGCAGAACAATCTTGCACCACTTTAAAAATAATAAACTTTTGATTGAAGAATCTAAAATAACACTTCACTTTAACACTTCCTAGCACTAACATAGGCAAAGAGAATGACTGGGTTGGGAAGGAAAGGGAGGTGATATTTAACAGCTTTGCTGTGGTGCTCTTTGCTGCCTCCTGCAGGGCAGGAGTGGTATTCCCAGTAGTAATTAAGATGATCCATGGACTCATCGTGTCATTCAAAAGAAAATACAGATCTGCACAAGGACCTAAGTGTGAGGAGGGAGGGATAAGCAGTAAAAATTATATAGATCTGCACAAGGACCTAAATATAAGGAGGGATGGGCAAGCAGTAACAAGTATGTTGATATTGTTTTAGATTAATAATAATTGAAATAGATTTATGTAATCATCATTTTTCTTCTTCCAATAAAATACAAGTGAAAAGTTGATCATCTATGAATGATTAACCCATTAAACTGGAAATAGTTTGACTCCTCATTAGATCTATCTAATGAGATATAACAAATCAGTAATGATCTTATATAAAATTATTATATTACTTAAATAGATTTACTGACTAGTGATTTAAATCAAATCCCCCTGTTCCAAAGTACAACTGAATAATCAACAAACAGTACTGACGGAAGCAAACTACGTAACACAGCGCGCACCACTCACGATTTTGTGTACTTTATCTTCTTTTTCTTTTTGTCCTCATCCAAAAAGTCATAACGAGTATCGATCACTTCTCCAGTGCGAGAGGTTTCGTCAAAAGAAGATTTCAATTCCAAAGCAACAAATTTACACACTAGCAGGGAAGAGAGACACATGGATTATACACAGTAAGGTACACACACACACACACACTAGCAGGGAAGAGACACACAGGGATTATACACAGTAAGGTACACACACACTAGCAGGGAAGAGACACACAGGGATTATACACAGTAAGGTACACACACATACACACTAGCAGGGAAGAGACACACAGGGATTATACACAGTAAGATACACACACTAGCAGGGAAGAGAGACACATGGATTATACACAGTAAGGTACACACACACACACACTAGCAGGGAAGAGAGACACATGGATTATACACAGTAAGGTACACACACACTAGCAGGGAAGAGAGACACAGGGATTATACACAGTAAGGTACACACACACTAGCAGGGAAGAGAGACACAGGGATTATACACAGTAAGGTACACACACACACTAGCAGGGAAGAGAGACACATGGATTATACACAGTAAGGTACACACACACTAGCAGGGAAGAGAGACACAGGGATTATACACAGTAAGGTACGCAGGGAAGAGAGACACAGGGATTATACACAGTAAGGTACGCAGGGAAGAGAGACACAGGGATTATACACAGTAAGGTACACACACACACACATACACTAGCAGGGAAGAGACACACAGGGATTATACACAGTAAGGTACACATACACTAGCAGGGAAGAGACACACAGGGATTATACACAGTAAGGTACACACACACACACACACACTAGCAGGGAAGAGAGACACATGGATTATACACAGTAAGGTATACACACACACACTAGCAGGGAAGAGACACACAGGGATTATACACAGTAAGGTACGCAGGGAAGAGAGACACCGGGATTATACAAAGTAAGGTACACACACACACACACTAGCAGGGAAGAGAGACACACAGGGATTATACACAGTAAGGTACACACACACACACACTAGCAGGGAAGAGAGACACATGGATTATACACAGTAAGGTACAATCACACACACACACTAGCAGGGAAGAGAGACACAGGGATTATACACAGTAAGGTACACACACACACACACTAGCAGGGAAGAGAGACACATGAATTATACACAGTAAGGTACACACACACTAGCAGGGAAGAGACACACATGGATTATACACAGTAAGGTACACACACACTAGCAGGGAAGAGACACACAGGGATTATACACAGTAAGGTACACACACACACTAGCAGGGAAGAGAGACACACAGGGATTATACAAAGTAAGGTACACACACACACTAGCAGGGAAGAGAGACACACAGGGATTATACACAGTAAGGTACACACACACACACTAGCAGGGAAGAGACACAGGGATTATACACAGTAAGGTAAACACACACACTAGCAGGGAAGAGACACACAGGGATTATACACAGTAAGGTACACACACACTAGCAGGGAAGAGACACAGGGATTATACACAGTAAGGTACACACACACACACACTAGCAGGGAAGAGAGACACATGAATTATACACAGTAAGATACACACACACACTAGCAGGGAAGAGACACACAGGGATTATACACAGTAAGGTACACACACACACTAGCAGGGAAGAGAGACACACAGGGATTATACACAGTAAGGTACACACACACTAGCAGGGAAGAGACACACAGGGATTATACACAGTAAGGTACACACACACTAGCAGGGAAGAGACACACAGGGATTATACACAGTAAGGTACACACACACACTAGCAGGGAAGAGAGACACACAGGGATTATACACAGTAAGGTACACACACACACTAGCAGGGAAGAGACACACAGGGATTATACACAGTAAGGTACACACACACACACACTAGCAGGGAAGAGACACACAGGGATTATACACAGTAAGGTACACACACACACACACTAGCAGGGAAGAGAGACACATGAATTATACACAGTAAAATACACACACACACACTAGCAGGGAAGAGACACACAGGGATTATACACAGTAAGGTACACACACACTAGCAGGGAAGAGACACACAGAGATTATACACAGTAAGGTACACACACACACACACTAGCAGGAAAGAGAGACACAGGGATTATACACAGTAAGGTACACACACACACACACTAGCAGGGAAGAGAGACACATGAATTATACACTGTAAGGTACACACACACACACACACTAGCAGGGAAGAGACACACAGGGATTATACACAGTAAGGTACACACACACACACACACTAGCAGGGAAGAGACACACAGGGATTATACACAGTAAGGTACACACACACTAGCAGGGAAGAGACACACAGGGATTATACAAAGTAAGGTACACACACACACACTAGCAGGGAAGAGACACACAGGGATTATACACAGTAAGGTACACACACACTAGCAGGGAAGAGACACACAGAGATTATACACAGTAAGGTACACACACACTAGCAGGGAAGAGGCACAGGGATTATACACAGTAAGGTACACACACACACACACACACACACACACAAACACTATCAGGGAAGAGACACACAGGGATTATACACAGTAAGGTACACACACACTAGCAAGGAAGAGGCACAGGGATTATACACAGTAAGGTACACACACACACACACACAAACACTATCAGGGAAGAGACACACAGGGATTATACACAGTAAAGTACACACACACACACACACTAGCAGGGAAGAGATACACAGGGATTATACACAGTAAGGTACACACACACACACTAGCAGGGAAGAGACACACAGGGATTATACACAGTAAGGTACACACACACACTAGCAGGGAAGAGACACACAGGGATTATACACAGTAAGGTACACACACAAACTAGCAGGGAAGAGAGACACAGGGATAATACACAGTAAGGTACACACACACACACTAGCAGGGAAGAGACACACAGGGATTATACACAGTAAGGTACACACACACTAGCAAGGAAGAGGCACAGGGATTATACACAATAAGGTACACACACACACACTAGCAGGGAAGACACACACAGGGATTATGCACAGTAAGGTACACACACACTAGCAGGGAAGAGAGACACAGGGATTATTCACAGTAAGGTACACACACACAATAGCAGGGAAGAGACACACAGGGATTATACACAGTAAGGTACACACACACAATAGCAGGGAAGAGACACACAGGGATTATACACAGTAAGGTACACACACACTAGCAGGGAAGAGACACACAGGGATTATACACAGTAAGGTACACACACACACTAGCAGGGAAGAGACACACAGGGATTATACACAGTAAGGTACACACACACAATAGCAGGGAAGAGACACACAGGGATTATACACAGTAAGGTACACACACACTAGCAGGGAAGAGACACACAGGGATTATACACAGTAAGGTACACACACACACTAGCAGGGAAGAGACACACAGGGATTATACACAGTTAGGTACACACACACTAGCAGGGAAGAGAGACACAGGGATTATACACAGTAAGGTACACACACACTAGCAGGGAAGAGAGACACAGGGATTATACACAGTAAGGTACACACAAACACTATCAGGGAAGAGACACACAGGGATTATACACAGTAAGGTACACACAAACACTATCAGGGAAGAGACACACAGGGATTATACACAGTAAGGTACACACAAACACTAGCAGGGAAGAGACACACAGGGATTATACACAGTAAGGTACACACACACAAACACTAGCAGGGAAGAGACACACAGGGATTATACACAGTAAGGTACACACACACACACTAGCAGGGAAGAGACACACAGGGATTATACACAGTAAGGTACACACACACACAATAGCAGGGAAGAGACACACAGGGATTATACACAGTAAGGTACACACACACACTAGCAGGGAAGAGACACACAGGGATTATACACAGTAAGGTACACACACACACAATATCAGGGAAGAGACACACAAGGATTATACACAGTAAGGTACAAACACACACTAGCAGGGAAGAGACACACAGGGATTATACACAGTAAGGTACACACACACACACACACACTAGCAGGGAAGACACACAGGGATTATACACAGTAAGGTACACACACACACTAGCAGGGAAGAGACACACAGGGATTATACACAGTAAGGTACACACACACTAGCAGGGAAGAGACACACAGGGATTATACACAGTAAGGTACACACACACTAGCAGGGAAGAGACACACAGGGATTATACACAGTAAGGTACACACACACACACACACTAGCAGGGAAGAGACACACAGGGATTATACACAGTAAGGTACACACACACACACTAGCAGGGAAGAGACACACAGGGATTATACACAGTAAGGTACACACACACTAGCAGGGAAGAGACACACAGGGATTATACACAGTAAGGTACACACACACACAATAGCAGGGAAGAGACACACAGGGATTATACACAGTAAGGTACACACATACACTAGCAGGGAAGAGACACACAGGGATTATACACAGTAAGGTACACACACACTAGCAAGGAAGAGGCACAGGGATTATACACAGTAAGGTACACACACACACACACACACTAGCAGGGAAGAGAGACACACGGGGATTATACACAGTAAGGTACACACACACACACACCCACAAACACTATCAAGGAAGAGACACACAGGGATTATACTCAGTAAGGTACACACACACACTAGCAGGGAAGAGACACACGGGGATTATACACAGTAAGGTACAAACACACACACACAAACACTATCAGGGAAGAGACACACAGGGATTATACACAGTAAGGTACACACACACACACACAAACACTATCAGGGAAGAGACACACAGGGATTATACACAGTAAGGTACACACACACACACACAAACACTATCAGGGAAGAGAAGCACGGGGATTATACACAGTAAGGTACACACACACACAAACACTATCAGGGAAGAGACACACAGGGATTATACACAGTAAGGTACACACACACACACAAACACTATCAGGGAAGAGACACACAGGGATTATACACAGTAAGGTACACACACACACACAAACACTATCAGGGAAGAGACACACAGGGATAATACACAGTAAGGTACACACACACACTAGCAGGGAAGAGAGACACAGGGATTATACACAGTAAGGTACACACACACTAGCAGGGAAGAGAGACACAGGGATTATACACAGTAAGATACACACACACACACTAGCAGGGAAGAGACACACAGGGATTATACACAGTAAGGTACACACACACACACTATCAGGGAAGAGACACACAGGGATTATACACAGTAAGGTACACACACACACACTATCAGGGAAGAGACACACAGGGATTATACACAGTAAGGTACACACACACACACTATCAGGGAAGAGACACACAGGGATTATACACAGTAAGGTACACACACACACACTAGCAGGGAAGAGACACACAGGGATTATACACAGTAAGGTACACACACACACACTAGCAGGGAAGAGAGACACAGGGATAATACACAGTAAGGTACACACACACAAACACTATCAGGGAAGAGACACACAGGGATTATACACAGTAAGGTACACACACACACACACACACTAGCAGGGAAGAGACACACAGGGATTATACACAGTAAGGTACACACACACACACACACACACACTATCAGGGAAGAGACACACAGGGATTATACACAGTAAGGTACACACACACTAGCAGGGAAGAGACACACAGGGATTATACACAGTAAGATACACACACACACACTAGCAGGGAAGAGACACACAGGGATTATGCACAGTAAGGTACACACACACACACTAGCAGGGAAGAGAGACACAGGGATAATACACAGTAAGGTACACACACACACACTAGCAGGGAAGAGACACACAGGGATTATGCACAGTAAGGTACACACACACTAGCAGGGAAGAGACACAGGGATTATACGCAGTAAAGTACACACACACACACACTAGCAGGGAAGAGACACACAGGGATTATACACAGTAAGGTACACACACACACACTATCAGGGAAGAGACACACAGGGATTATACACAGTAAGGTACACACACACACACACACTAGCAGGGAAGAGACACACAGGGATTATACACAGTAAGGTACACACACACACACACACACACACACACACACTAGCAGGGAAGAGACACACAGGGATTATACACAGTAAGGTACACACACACACACACACACACACACACACACTAGCAGGGAAGAGACACACAGGGATTATACACAGTAAGGTACACACACACACACACTAGCAGGGTAGAGACACATAGGGATTATACATAGTAAGGTACACACACACACACTAGCAGGGAAGAGACACACAGGGATTATACACAGTAAGGTACACACACACACACTAGCAGGGAAGAGACACATAGGGATTATACATAGTAAGGTACACACACACACACTAGCAGGGAAGAGACACACAGGGATTATACACAGTAAGATACACACACACACACTAGCAGGGAAGAGACACACAGGGATTATACACAGTAAGGTACACACACACACACACACTAGCAGGGAAGAGACACACAGGGATTATACACAGTAAGATACACACACACACACTAGCAGGGAAGAGACACACAGGGATTATACACAGTAAGGTACACACACACACACACAAACTAGCAGGGAAGAGAGACACAGGGATAATACACAGTAAGGTACACACACACACTAGCAGGGAAGAGACACACAGGGATTATACACAGTAAGGTACACACACACACACTAGCAGGGAAGAGACACACAGGGATTATACACAGTAAGGTACACACACACACACACACTAGCAGGAAGAGAGACACACAGGGATTATACACAGTAAGGTACACACACACACTAGCAGGGAAGAGACACACAGGGATTATACACAGTAAGGTACACACACACACACAAGCAGGGAAGAGAGACACAGGGATAATACACAGTAAGGTACACACACACACTAGCAGGGAAGAGACACACAGGGATTATACACAGTAAGGTACACACACACACACACTAGCAGGGAAGAGAGACACAGGGATTATACACAGTAAGGTACACACACACACACACACACACACTAGCAGGGAAGAGAGACACAGGGATTATACACAGTAAGGTACACACCACACACACTAGCAGGGAAGAGAGACACAGGGATTATACACAGTAAGATACACACACACACACTAGCAGGGAAGAGAGACACAGGGATTATACACAGTAAGGTACACACACACTAGCAGGGAAGAGACACACAGGGATTATACACAGTAAGATACACACACACACTAGCAGGGAAGAGATACACAGGGATTATACACAGTAAGGTACACACACACACTAGCAAGGAAGAGGCACAGGGATTATACACAATAAGGTACACACACACACACACACACACACTAGCAGGGAAGAGACACACAGGGATTATACACAGTAAGGTACACACACACACTATCAGGGAAGAGACACACAGGGATTATACACAGTAAGGTACACACACACACACACTAGCAGGGAAGAGACACACAGGGATTATACACAGTAAGGTACACACACACACACTAGCAGGGAAGAGACACATAGGGATTATACATAGTAAGGTACACACACACACACTAGCAGGGAAGAGACACACAGGGATTATACACAGTAAGGTACACACACACACACTAGCAGGGAAGAGACACACAGGGATTATACACAGTAAGGTACACACACACACTAGCAGGGAAGAGACACACAGGGATTATACACAGTAAAATACACACACACACACTAGCAGGGAAGAGACACACAGGGATTATACACAGTAAGGTACACACACACACACACTAGCAGGGAAGAGACACACAGGGATTATACACAGTAAGATACACACACACACACTAGCAGGGAAGAGACACACAGGGATTATACACAGTAAGGTACACACACACACACACACAAACTAGCAGGGAAGAGAGACACAGGGATAATACACAGTAAGGTACACACACACACTAGCAGGGAAGAGACACACAGGGATTATACACAGTAAGGTACACACACACACTAGCAGGAAAGAGAGACACAGAGATTATACACAGTAAGGTACACACACACACAAACTAGCAGGGAAGAGACACACAGGGATTATACACAGTAAGATACACACACACACAAACTAGCAGGGAAGAGAGACACAGGGATAATACACAGTAAGGTACACACACACACTAGCAGGGAAGAGACACACAGGGATTATACACAGTAAGGTACACACACACACACACTAGCAGGGAAGAGACACACAGGGATTATACACAGTAAGGTACACACACACACACTAGCAGGGAAGAGACACACAGGGATTATACACAGTAAGGTACACACACAAACTAGCAGGGAAGAGAGACATAGGGATAATACACAGTAAGGTACACACACACACACACTAGCAGGGAAGAGACACACAGGGATTATACACAGTAAGGTACACACACACACACACACACACTAGCAGGGAAGAGAGACACAGGGATTATACACAGTAAGGTACACACACACACTAGCAGGGAAGAGACACACAGGGATTATACACAGTAAGGTACACACACACACACTAGCAGGGAAGAGAGACACAGGGATTATACACAGTAAAGTACACACACACTAGCAGGGAAGAGACACACAGGGATTATACACAGTAAGATACACACACACACTAGCAGGGAAGAGATACACAGGGATTATACACAGTAAGGTACACACACACACTAGCAAGGAAGAGGCACAGGGATTATACACAATAAGGTACACACACACACACACACACACTAGCAGGGAAGAGACACACAGGGATTATGCACAGTAAGGTACACACACACTAGCAGGGAAGAGACACACAGAGATTATACACAATAAGGTACACACACACACACACACACACACTAGCAGGGAAGAGACACACAGGGATTATACACAGTAAGGTACGCAGGGAAGAGACACACAGGGATTATACACAGTAAAGTACACACACACTAGCAGGGAAGAGAGACACAGGGATTATTCACAGTAAGGTACACACACACACACACTAGCAGGGAAGAGACACACAGGGATTATACACAGTAAGGTACACACACACACAAACACTTTCAGGGAAGAGACACACAGGGATTATACACAGTAAGGTACACACACACACACTAGCAGGGAAGAGACACACAGGGATTATACACAGTAAGGTACACACACACACACTAGCAGGGAAGAGACACACAGGGATTATACACAGTAAGGTACACACACACACACACTAGCAGGGAAGAGACACACAGGGATAATACACAGTAAGGTACACACACACTAGCAGGGAAGAGACACACAGGGATTATACACAGTAAGGTACACACACACACACACACAATAGCAGGGAAGAGACACACAGGGATTATACACAGTAAGGTACACACACACACACACTAGCAGGGAAGAGACACACAGGGATAATACACAGTAAGGTACACACACACACACACACACACACACACTAGCAGGGAAGAGACACACAGGGATTATACACAGTAAGGTACACACACACTAGCAGGGAAGAGACACACAGGGATTATACACAGTAAGGTACACACACACACACACACACACTAGCAGGGAAGAGACACACAGGGATTATACACAGTAAGGTACACACACACACACACTCGCAGGGAAGAGACACACAGGGATTATACACAGTAAGGTACACACACACACACTAGCAGGGAAGAGACACACAGGGATAATACACAGTAAGGTACACACACACACTAGCAGGGAAGAGACACACAGATTATACACAGTAAGGTACACACACACACACACTAGCAGGGAAGAGACACACAGGGATTATACACAGTAAGGTACACACACACACAAACACTTTCAGGGAAGAGACACACAGGGATTATACACAGTAAGGTACACACACACACAAACACTTTCAGGGAAGAGACACACAGGGATAATACACAGTAAGGTACACACACACTAGCAGGGAAGAGACACACAGGGATTATACACAGTAAGGTACACACACACACACACTAGCAGGGAAGAGACACACAGGGATTATACACAGTAAGGTACACACACACACACACACACACTAGCAGGGAAGAGAGACACACAGGGATTATACACAGTAAGGTACACACACACACACACACACACTAGCAGGGAAGAGACACACAGGGATTATACACAGTAAGGTACACACACACACACACACACTAGCAGGGAAGAGACACACAGGGATTATACACAGTAAGGTACACACACACATACACTAGCAGTGAAGAGACACACAGGGATTATACACAGTAAGGTACACACACACACACTAGCAGGGAAGAGACACACAGGGATTATACACAGTAAGGTACACACACACACACTAGCAGGGAAGAGACACACAGGGATTATACACAGTAAGGTACACACACACACACACACTAGCAGGGAAGAGACACACAGGGATTATACACAGTAAGGTACACACACACACACTAGCAGGGAAGAGACACACAGGGATTATACACAGTAAGGTACACACACACACACTAGCAGGGAAGAGAGACACAGGGATTATACACAGTAAGGTACACACACACTAGCAGGGAAGAGACACACAGAGATTATACACAGTAAGGTACACACACACTAGCAGGGAAGAGACACACAGGGATTATACACAGTAAGGTACACGCACACTAGCAGGGAAGAGACACACAGGGATTATACACAGTAAGGTACACACACACTAGCAGGGAAGAGACACACAGAGATTATACACAGTAAGGTACACACACACACACACTAGCAGGGAAGAGACACACAGGGATTATACACAGTAAGTACACACACACACACACTAGCAGGGAAGAGACACACAGGGATTATACACAGTAAGGTACACACACACACACACACTAGCAGGGAAGAGACACACAGGGATTATACACAGTAAGGTACACACACACACACACACTAGCAGGGAAGAGAGACACATGGATTATACACAGTAAGGTACACACACACACACACTAGCAGGGAAGAGACACACAGGGATTATACACAGTAAAGTACACACACACACACTAGCAGGGAAGAGACACACAGGGATTATAGACAGTAAGGTACACACACACACACACTAGCAGGGAAGAGACACACAGGGATTATACACAGTAAGGTACACACACTAGCAGGGAAGAGAGACACAGGGATTATACACAGTAAGGTACACACACACACTAGCAGGGAAGAGAGACACAGGGATTATACACAGTAAGGTACACACACACACTAGCAGGGAAGAGAGACACAGGGATTATACACAGTAAGGTACACACACACACACACTAGCAGGGAAGAGACACACAGGGATTATACACAGTAAGGTACACACACACACACACTAGCAGGGAAGAGACACACAGGGATTATACACAGTAAGGTACACACACACACACACTAGCAGGGAAGAGACACACAGGGATTATACACAGTAAGGTACACACACACACACACTAGCAGGGAAGAGACACACAGGGATAATACACAGTAAGGTACACACACACACACACACTAGCAGGGAAGAGACACAGGGATTATACACAGTAAGGTACACACACACACACACTAGCAGGGAAGAGACACACAGGGATTATACACAGTAAGGTACACACACACACACTAGCAGGGAAGAGAGACACAGGGACTATACACAGTAAGGTACACACACACTCACACACACACACACACTAGCAGGGAAGAGAGACACAGGGATTATACACAGTAAAGTACACACACACACTAGGAGGGAAGAGAGACACACAGGGATTATACACAGTAAGGTACACACACACACACACACTAGCAGGGAAGAGACACACAGGGATTATACACAGTAAGGTACACACACACTAGCAGGGAAGAGACACACAGGGATTATACACAGTAAGGTACACACACACACACTAGCAGGGAAGAGAGACACACAGGGATTATACACAGTAAGGTACACACACACACTAGCAGGGAAGAGAGACACACAGGGATTATACACAGTAAGGTACACACACACACTAGCAGGGAAGAGACACACAGGGATTATACACAGTAAGGTACACACACACTAGCAGGGAAGAGACACAGGGATTATACACAGTAAGGTACACACACACACTAGCAGGGAAGAGACACACAGGGATTATACACAGTAAGGTACACACACACACTAGCAGGGAAGAGACACACAGGGATTATACACAGTAAGGTACACACACACACACTAGCAGGGAAGAGAGACACACAGGGATTATACACAGTAAGGTACACACACACACTAGCAGGGAAGAGAGACACAGGGATTATACACAGTAAGGTACGCAGGGAAGAGAGACACAGGGATTATACACAGTAAGGTACACACAAACACTAGCAGGGAAGAGAGACACATGGATAATACACAGTAAGGTACACACACACACACACTAGCAGGGAAGAGACACACAGGGATAATACACAGTAAGGTACACACACACACTAGCAGGGAAGAGACACACAGGGATAATACACAGTAAGGTACACACACACACTAGCAGGGAAGAGAGACACAGGGATTATACACAGTAAGGTACACACACACACACTAGCAGGGAAGAGAGACACAGGGATTATACACAGTAAGATACACACACACACTAGCAGGGAAGAGACACACAGGGATTATACACAGTAAGGTACACACACACACTAGCAGGGAAGAGACACACAGGGATTATACACAGTAAGGTACACACACACACACACACTAGCAGGGAAGAGACACAGGGATTATACACAGTAAGGTAAACACACACACTAGCAGGGAAGAGACACAGGGATTATACACAATAAGGTACACACACACACACACTAGCAGGGAAGAGACACACAGGGATTATGCACAGTAAGGTACACACACACACACTAGCAGGGAAGAGAGACACAGGGATTATACACAGTAAGATACACACACACACTAGCAGGGAAGAGACACACAGGGATTATACACAGTAAGTTAGTAACACACACACACTAGCAGGGAAGAGACACACAGGGATTATACACAGTAAGGTACACACACACACACACACTAGCAGGGAAGAGACACAGGGATTATACACAGTAAGGTAAACACACACACTAGCAGGGAAGAGACACAGGGATTATACACAATAAGGTACACACACACACACACTAGCAGGGAAGAGACACACAGGGATTATACACAGTAAGGTACACACACACACACACTAGCAGGGAAGAGACACACAGGGATAATACACAGTAAGGTACACACACACACTAGCAGGGAAGAGACACACAGGGATTATACACAGTAAGGTACACACACACACTAGCAGGGAAGAGACACACTGGGATTATACACAGTAAGGTACACACACACTAGCAGGGAAGAGACACACAGGGATTATACCACAGTAAGGTACACACACACACTAGCAGGGAAGAGACACACAGGGATTATACACAGTAAGGTACACACACACACACACTAGCAGGGAAGAGACACAGGGATTATACACAGTAAGGTACACACACACTAGCAGGGAAGAGACACACAGGGATTATACACAGTAAGGTACACACACACACACACACACACTAGCAGGGAAGAGACACACAGGGATTATACACAGTAAGGTACACACACACACTAGCAGGGAAGAGACACATGGATTATACACAGTAAGGTACACACACACACACACTAGCAGGGAAGAGACACACAGGGATTATACACAGTAAGGTACACACACACACACACACACTAGCAGGGAAGAGAGACACACGGGGATTATACACAGTAAGGTACACACACACACACACCCACAAACACTATCAAGGAAGAGACACACAGGGATTATACTCAGTAAGGTACACACACACACTAGCAGGGAAGAGACACACGGGGATTATACACAGTAAGGTACAAACACACACACACAAACACTATCATGGGAAGAGACACACAGGGATTATACACAGTAAGGTACACACACACACACACAAACACTATCAGGGAAGAGACACACAGGGATTATACACAGTAAGGTACACACACACACACACAAACACTATCAGGGAAGAGACACACGGGGATTATACACAGTAAGGTACAACACACACACAAACACTATCAGGGAAGAAGACACACAGGGGATTATACACAGTAAGGTACACACACACACACAAACACTATCAGGGAAGAGACACACAGGGATTATACACAGTAAGGTACACACACACACACAAACACTATCAGGGAAGAGACACACAGGGATTATACACAGTAAGGTACACACACACTAGCAGGGAAGAGGCACACAGGGATTATACACAGTAAGGTACACACACACTAGCAGGGAAGAGACACACAGGGATTATACACAGTAAGTCACACACACACACTAGCAGGGAAGAGACACACAGGGATTATACACAGTAAGGTACACACACACACACTATCAGGGAAGAGAGACACACAGGGATTATACACAGTAAGGTACACACACACACACTATCAGGGAAGAGACACACAGGGATTATACACAGTAAGGTACACACACACACACTATCAGGGAAGAGACACACAGGGATTATACACAGTAAGGTACACACACACACACTAGCAGGGAGAAGAGACACACAGGGATTATACACAGTAAGGTACACACACACACACACTAGCAGGGAAGAGAGACACAGGGATTATACACAGTAAGGTACACACACACACACTATCAGGGAAGAGACACACAGGGATTATACACAGTAAGGTACACACACACACACACTAGCAGGGAAGAGACACACAGGGATTATACACAGTAAGGTACACACACACACACACTATCAGGGAAGAGACACACAGGGATTATACACAGTAAGGTACACACACACTAGCAGGGAAGAGACACACAGGGATTATACACAGTAAGATACACACACACACACTAGCAGGGAAGAGACACACAGGGATTATGCACAGTAAGGTACACACACACACACTAGCAGGGAAGAGAGACACAGGGATAATACACAGTAAGGTACACACACACACACTAGCAGGGAAGAGACACACAGGGATTATACACAGTAAGGTACACACACACTAGCAGGGAAGAGACACAGGGATTATACACAGTAAAGTACACACACACACACACTAGCAGGGAAGAGACACACAGGGATTATACACAGTAAGGTACACACACACACACTAGCAGGGAAGAGACACACAGGGATTATACACAGTAAGGTACACACACACACACACTAGCAGGGAAGAGACACACAGGGATTATACACAGTAAGGTACACACACACACACACACACACACACACACACTAGCAGGGAAGAGACACACAGGGATTATACACAGTAAGGTACACACACACACACACACACACACACACACACACACACACACACACTAGCAGGGAAGAGACACACAGGGATTATACACAGTAAGGTACACACACACACACACACTAGCAGGGAAGAGACACATAGGGATTATACATAGTAAGGTACACACACACACACTAGCAGGGAAGAGACACACAGGGATTATACACAGTAAGGTACACACACACACACTAGCAGGGAAGAGACACATAGGGATTATACATAGTAAGGTACACACACACACACTAGCAGGGAAGAGACACACAGGGATTATACACAGTAAGATACACACACACACACTAGCAGGGAAGAGACACACAGGGATTATACACAGTAAGGTACACACACACTAGCAGGGAAGAGACACACAGGGATTATACACAGTAAGGTACACACACACACACACTAGCAGGGAGAGAGACACATTGATTATCACAGATAAGGGTACACACACACACACTCTGCATGGAAGAGAGACAACTCATGGGAGATTACACAGTAAGGTACACACACACTAGCAGGGAAGAGACACACAGGGATTATACACAGTAAGGTACCACGACACACCTAGCAGGGGGAGAGACCACTCAGGATTATACACAGTAAGGTACACACACACACTAGCAGGGAAGAGACACACAGAGACACACAGAGATTATACACAGTAAGGTACACCACCACACACTAGCAAGGAAGTAGGACACAGGGATTATACACATAAGGTACGACACACACAGCACACACTAGCAGGGAAGAGACACACAGGGATGTTACACAGTAAGTATCACACACACCTAGCACGGAAGAGACACACTGGGATTATACACAGTAAGGTACACACACACCACTATCAGGGAGAG